>NW_008649031.1:517210-529395 GCF_000247585.1 Phytophthora nicotianae INRA-310 | reverse complement strand
CCGAGCTCACCAGCGAGCCGCACACTAAACACTCCAGTACATCCTATCTTTATATCGCGAGCGAAGCAAACCGCGGGGGCGCCCAGCCAAGCGAAGCGCGGCTGGTCACTTTTTGTTGTTGCTGTATTGGTACTCTCCTATATAATTAACTCACTTAAAAATGGTTAATGTACCTAAATTTAGGACATTTTGTAGGACATTTTCAGTGTTTGCAGGACATTTTGTAGGACGTAGTTGTAGGACATTTTTTCGGATGCAGGACCATTTTTCTGGCTGCATTAATGGCATTCAGCGGCGTTGAAACGTGTATATACAGCAGTCACAGAAAAGCAGCTGATGGCATACTATATTATGGGAGACGTGGATGACGCACAGTACAATGCCATTGGAAATACTGTGGGGGAAAGCCAACCGTTTGTGTACCTCATGTGCTTTTTCCACGTTATGAAAAATGTGATCGACCGATCGAAATCAGTGGAGGACATGTTGGCGAATCGCGTACGAAAGGATATTTACGATCTTCATTTCGCTGCGAACCTTCAGGATTTCGTGACTAAGGCCTACAACATTCTGGCTGTTTGGAGATCCGATGAAGTCACGAGAAGTTTCGCAGAATACTTTTCCAAAGTATGGCTTTCCGGGAAATTTATTCGGTTGCAATGATTCCAGCGTCCGCGTTCGTACGCTACAACGAACAACCCAGCCGAGCAATTTAATTTAATTTGCTGAAGCGTGACTATACGTTACGGTCAAAACTGAAGATGGGTTCTCTACTGACGCAATTACAATCTTGCTGACAGAATGAAAGTGAACGAAGTTTCTCTTTCAGCCTGACAGCAGAAGCCACTGATGCAGTACCTACACCGTCGTTCGAAAGAAATATAAACAGAACGACTACTGTTGGATGCGTTCCCTTCCCAATCCGAGTTTATTGCCGTGACAACAATTTACGTTCTTTCGTTTCCAGCGGAACGCATTTACGTGCAAGCTAAAGACCGCACACAAGATACACTGGTTATCACAGCTCAAATGGGGATAAATTACGCTAGAATGGAGTTTGAAGGAATGCCTAGGCATGGTTGGGAGGTGAATGTGGAACGGCGCACGTGTGGATGCCGCTACTACTGGAAGTTTTCTGTATGCGTGCATGTCCTCTTCGCTATGAGGCAACGAAGCTACGTAGACCACGCTGGTAATCAGATGCTTGTCAACAGGAGCTCTAGCAACAAGCGGCGACGGACAAACAAACAAGGCTCAGGTCGTCCAGCTCTCAATGGTTCAGCGCTTTCGATACTTTGATTTCAAAAGCACCCCACACGATCAATATCAACTTCTGCAGCTTCTATGTTGGCTTAAATGGAAGGTAGTATCCATGCCCTTCATGTGTGTTGCCGGCTTTCATCCCAAATCATGTAGTTTTTCTGATAGTATCAAGCAAAAACTTCAACTATGGCTTATGTCATACTTAAACGTTGCAAACACACCGTACACCATCAATTATATCTTGTAGACTAAGAGTGCTAACGCATTTTTATATACAAGTGACATTCATGTTTGCGTGTTGTCGGTTTTGCATCGAAACACTACCAAAAAATGGCTGTACGTTAAGTCTAAAACGTTACATATTCTACTGTAATTTTTGAAAAGTACCCCACACTGTCAATTTTGATGTCTACGAGATATATTGTAGCTCATTTGAAAGAGGGCATGTAGCTGTATCAGGTGTATTACCGCTTTTCATCCCGTATAGATAATTGCTCTCTAGAACTTACACTCACCTTGTGTTGTCAGGAACGCCGTACAATTATGATTAAATGGAAACGAACACCTACAGTTAACAAAACGTTGGCATTATATATTGTAAAATTCAAAGATATCAGTTGCTGTCATAGGAATCATCTCTCCAACACAGTTGCGGCTTCCACAGGAACAGTCGAACCATAATTTATCGCCGTAGAACACTGTGATCGCATCACCAGCTGAAATAGGGTCAATAACGACCATAACAACGCGAACTTTTCTTCGGTTTTGCAATCTACACAAACTCGCAATTGGGCTGACACGAATAATTCGCCAACCGAGTAATTCCTCAAGCGCACTCAGCATTAATGAATGCTGTTTTCCCCCTCCTTGTTTTCACGAAAATCTGAAGAGCGTACTCATTCTGCTGGGAGTCCTTTGGAAAATCGTGAGTAGTTAAAATACCCGTGTACTCCCCAATAAAAGCCCCGACTGGACTACTTTCTGTAGCTTTTAACCCCAGCCCGAGTGCTGTGTTCGGAATTTCAACTCCAGAAAATTCGTACATCGTGTTGGAGCACCTTCCTTTTAAACCACAGCTCCTTGGAGTGCAAAAGTAGGCAGATGCCGAATTTGTGCATTCGCCATAGTAGCAATCGGTACTGCACTGGCATTTGTCAAATGCACCAGTATCTAAGAATTCGATTTCATCAGGATTGAGGCATTTTTTCAGATACGCCACTGAAGTCGGCCATCCAGGGGGATAATTTCGCTAGCTTCAGCATTGCGAACGACACACTCGTTCGTCTGAAGCTCTTTGTGAAGAGAGCTGGTTCTAATTTCCTCCTGACCCGCAGGGTATTGGGTTTTCTCTTCCAGCTCCACAAAGAAAGCGTTTTTAGTCTCCTCAAATTCCACACTGCAATCGCCCTTAGTCTCATCCAGTTCTGCAAAGTTATGTTTTGTAGACTCCTTCCGATGCAACTTAATATAATCTTCCACATTTGATTCCGTAGTAACGACTGTGGAAGTATCAATAGTTTCTAAGCCACGTTCTCGCCGCAGCCGCTGCACTAAATCCGTCAAGCTTTCAAAGCTCTTTAGAAAAGCTGCTTGGATGGTAGGGAGGTGGTAAATGTTTGCAGCATGCTTCGAAGATTTAACAGGAATTCGATTGTGCTTGTACTTTGAGCGCCGAGTTTTCCCCCGAGGAAAGGCATCATTTTTTCAGCATCTTTTTAGACTTCTTGGCCACTTCCGCGTACGTGGCAACATTAGTCAAAATGCTGGCGGCAGCACTCGCTTCTTCCAGCTTTACCGGTATAGATGCGATGCTAGGAGATGATCCACCACTGCACAGATAGATTTGAGCGTCTGAAGTGTTAGCATCGTTGTCTTCATCGCTTTTGGTGTACTCTCAGGTTGCGCAGGTGCGTCAGCTATGGGATGAGTTCTACGAAGCACTGTCCGAGGACTTCAACCGCCGATTCCGCGCCAGGGAAGGTCAGGCGAAGGACAACTTGGTGATGTTTAACACACTCAAGAGTCTGAATGAGTTGCTTCAAGTAAGCGGAAAAGCGGTAGCTGAGTTTGATCTGCCGCAACTTGACCAGTTCCCGGATCTACTTCTTCGGGAAGCACTACAGGCCGATAACAGTCTCATTGAACGCGAGAGCGTGGCTTATGACTACCACATGCTCCACGACATTGTGGATCATGAAGATGAACTCAATGATGGCCAACAAGCTATTTTGGCGAAAGTCATGGCGGTCGTTGATGGATCTTTGGACGGCAACAAGTTGCTATTTGTGGACGGTCCTGGAGGTACAGGAAAATCGACTTTGCTCAAACATATCCTCGCTAAAGTGCGCTTATCTGGGAAAATTGCCATTGCAGTAGCGTCCAGCGGGATTGCGGCGCTTCTGTTAATGGGAGGCCGGACGGCGCATTCTACCTTCCGGATCCCGCTGAAGTTGAACGCGGAGTCGACGTGTTCAATCAATAAGCGTTCCCCACTGAAGGAACTTATCAAGATAGCGAGTCTGATCATCTGAGATGAAGCTCCGATGACCCGTCGCCATGCATTCGAGGCAGTGGACCGTTCGCTACGTGATATCCTGGACAACGATGAACGTTTTGGAGGAAAAGTAATGGTGCTTTCGGGTGATTTCAGACAGATTATTTCGGTGGTAGTGGACACCATCAGCGCGTGTCTTAAGTCGTCGGAGATCTGCTGCAAACGAAACCACGGCAGAAGCACTTATAGCCTTCTCCGACTTCCTCCTTCAAGTTAGTGAAGGGAGACACAAAGTCAATCCGGAGTTTTGGACAGACTCCATGAAGATTCCGAACGAGCCAGATGAGGAACCGGAAGAAGACGAAGCGATTCGGCCTGGCACCACTCCCAGGGGCTTGCGGCGTATCATTGAATAGATGTATGCAGACATCAACAGCCAGAGATCGCCACGGACGAGTACTTTGCCAGCCGCACGATTTTGACGACGACGAACATGATGGTCCATCGCATCAACGAGGCTGTCTCACAGAAGCTGGAAGGAGAGGCCCAAGAGTACCTGTCCAATGATTCTGTGGATAACGACGGTGACGCGGACTTCTTCGAGCCAGAACTCCTGCATTCAGTGAACTTGAACGGAATCCCGCCGTACAAGTTAACGCTGAAGAAGGGTGCTCCGATCATGATGATGCGGAACTTGAACCCCAACCTAGGACTGTGCAACGGAACGCGCCTTCGTGTTGTTGAGCTGAAACCGCATGTGATCCACGCGACTATGATGACAGGTGAGCGCCATGGCCATCATGGGTTCATTCCGCGGATTGTGTTCCTCAGTGACGGGGACACGCCTGAGTTCCCTTTCCGCCTACGCCATAAGCAGTTTCCGGTGCAACCAGCGTTTGCGATGACGATCAACAAGGCCAAAGGACAAACGGTGCAGAATTTGGGGTTGTATATGTCAAGCCCTTGCTTTTCCCACGGACAGCTGTATGTGACACTGTCGAGAGTGACGGCGCGGTCGAGACTCAAGGTGATGATCGAGTATCCAGAGCACGTGGAAGACGACGGAGCGTACACGCAGAATGTAGTCTACCGACAGATATTCGAGATGTAAGCAGGAAGAAATAGGGGAACATTCCATATTTTATAACAAAAATACATGTCCATTGTGCATATGAATTGGTCTTTGATAAAGTACGTGTTTACCCCCCACCGAGCGAAGCGAAGGTGGGGGCTATGGAGTACTGTGGGGTGGAGCTGAAACAGCGACCACAGATTGGGACTCTACATGTAGCAAGGCTCCAACCCCTGCCGAGCGAAGCGAAGGCGGGCTTTGCGTAGTAGTGGGGCGAGCTGGAACAGCGAGCTCCACGGGTTGGGACCATCCATGCTCATCCGCCCACAAAGCGGGCGGCACTCGGCTAGTCTACCCTCTGTAGGCGAGTACGGTGTCCGTGTGTCTGAACGTCCGTGTGTTCAACGTCTCAGCGCATAAACCTAAGGGGTTGCCTTGGCTACACCACTCGTTTACATGCAATATCATCCATTGAAAACTTATGGGGACACTAAGCGTGCCGGTTGAAATTCCTTAACAAAAACACCTTTAATGATCGGGGAACAGGGAGACCTTTTTTGTTGTACACTCACTGCCAACGCACGACAGACACAAAAGCGTCTTCGGCCACCATGCACAAGATGCCATCGCATGGCTCATAAGGCCAAGGTCGGCCAGTGTCTCCCTGTCTCCGCGTGCCTTTTCTCTAAACAACCTACCGCTTGTTACTTTTCTCACTCTTATCCATGCATCACTTAGGCCACCAGGTTGTTACCACAGCTTCTGCAGAAACGCGCCTCCACAAGCTGCAAAGACCCGGGTTACGCTTGGGTTTACTCTTGAAAGCACTCTTCTCTTTCTTCGGCTGAGGTTCCGGCTCTTCAATGGGGCGCTCAATTAAGTAGGAGCCTGGTACGTAACCACGCTTGCTGCGCAGATCCACCAGCCATCGTCATCCTGTCGTCCAGAGTGATACACTGTTAGAGCATTTTTTAGCAGCAATAAACGAACCTTCTCGAGAATAGCGACTTCGTCGCCAGGATAAATAGTCAGTTGTGTGTCGTCCTGGGCGTCGTACCGATAGCCAGCAACACCATTGGACACTGGGGCCATGTTCTCTCTGTTGAGGACAACCCAAATCACCATGTTAGTCCGTCGAACAACCAACATCAAACCACAGCGATACATACGGAAAGCTCGGCTCGTCCTGCGCGATTGCTTCGTGTTTGCATTTCGCACAAACAGCCTGGCCTTCGTGCTCGAAGAAACTCTCTGCTGGACAACAAAACGCCACACACGCAGCATCTGTATTAGTATCATGCGGTTCATACAATGTGATTCGCACTGGTTTCGTCGCGTACCTGAAAGGGAGGCACTGCATACAAAGCAGTCTGGGTGGTAAAGATGGTCGAGGGCTTTGACCACTTTTTTTCTTCTAAAGCACTTTGTCGCATCGGTGGCACTTTTTGCCGAAACGAGCCTGATAGCATCATTGGTGGAACGCCTAAAGTCACAATAGTAAGTTAATATCGCATTCAATAGCTAATAACAGCTAAGCCAGCACTACCTGGTTGTCCTTCTCTACGTAGCCATCGTCTTCAGCAATAATACGACTACAGTGGCTGCATTTGAAGCACTGCTACACACAAGAACTCCTCCATCGTCCCCACCCACGCACCGCATAGTGAAAATACTGGCTCAGGGGTCCGACCGCTTCTCCCTCCAGAACTAGGCCACAACCACCGCACAGCTCGCGCTCGTTCTCGTTTTCCGAGAAGGTCTCTTCATTTTCTTTCACCGTCCTTTCAACCGCAGATTTTCGCTGTCTGTTGCGGTCACCTGCGCCTTCCGAGATGCCACTTAGGTTGGACAAGCGATCATCGTCGTAAGACTCGAGGTCGAGCACCTCCGACAAGCGCAGCGATTCCCTATGACCATTGCCCATGTATCCCGCGTAATCGCCGTCGGTAAGAAGAGAATCGATGACTGACACTTCAGAGATCCGTCCATTGTGACCGGACATGTCGATAGAAGTGGCCTCGAGGTCAAACTCGTCCCGATTCGATGTGGTGGATCGAAGACTGTCAGTTCCAGATCGCCCGTTACCGTTCGCAACTACCGCAGCGGCAGCTCTCTGAATAGTTTGGCCTCTGCTGCCTCTCGTTCTGCCTGTGCACGAGCAGCAGCGGCCGCTTCAGCTTCCGCCTTGGCCTTAGCGCGAGCGGCCTCCTCGGTTTACGACATATTGGACCACGCTGTTCTTAAACGCTTGCTCCTGCCTCAATGGATGGTCCAGTGTGGGACTGGCAACGATTACGCCGTTGATCGCTTTGTGTGCGACGTCCGAAAGCGCGTTGCAGTAGTCCGTGATCGTTTTGGTGCTATTGCTGGCAAAACGAACTCGGTCTTTATACGCTGAATCATTCTTCGTTTTAACGACGCGATCGACATATTTGCGGCACTGGTCCGACAGAATCGTGTTCGCGTTGGTGCAGTACGCCTGCGAACCTGTGTCACAGACCGTCCGTTGGTCGTTGTGTCGCATACGGACGCGCTTGGCGCGGAATACGGCATTGTGCACGTGCACTATATTACGAGCGGTAATTTTTCACTCCCGAATCTGGATGAAGCAAGTTTTTTAGTCGTATTTTTTCATTTTTTTATTGGCACGCAAACTGGCTTGATTGATTTGTATTGGTGCAAACCATGTGTTTTGATTTGGCGCCAAAAACAAAAACAAGTTCCAACTCTCGCTCCACTGACACCATGCCAACGCCGAAACGCTCGCGGCTGGAAGACAACACAGAGGATACGATGATGATACCCAGCGAGATCGACGCACTCGATCTATCGAGCGTCCGAGTATTGATCAAGGTTTTGCAGCAGACCTTGAAGAAGACCGAGGACATGGTCGATAAGGCGTGGGAGAGAGCCAATATGTAGAAGAAGGGGGCGTTGGCGAGAGCTGATGCGATCGTAAAAAGAGTGGAAGAGGAGAAGCAGCAAGAGCTGGAGAAGGCCGATACGGAAAAGAAGGAGGTGCTGGCGAGGGCTGTCGCGAGCAGGAAGGAGGTTGTGGGCGAGAGGAAGTCCTTCGCTCGATCGCTCCATGACGACACACGAATCCTCACGCGGAATCAAGACAAGATGCTGAACATCATCGGCACGGGCGCCCGCTATTTCGCTCAGTTGGAAAACCATGTGCCCACGCTGCAACAGACCACAGCCTTGCTCAAGGAGCACGCCGAAGAAATGGAAGAGACCGGATTCATGGTGGTAGAGGCCGTGGTGGTTGCGTTAAAACGCACTTCCTCAAGAGCAGGAAGAACAATCTCGACGCCTTACTATCAAGTTTTGGCCCCAACGTTATGCGGCAAGCCGAGCCATTCTGCGTAACCAAGGACCCGGACGCGGAGATTAACGCGGTCGTCGAGGTCGGTAAAGCCTTGACAAGTCATGAAAAGGCCAAGCGATCGGTCGAGATAAGACACCACCAGCCATCGTCCAAGCGGCAGAAGGTGTGTGCTATCTGAAAAAGAAACCAGTAATAATTTATATTTCTTGCCGTTATTTGTAGAGCAAACCGCGCTACCCAAATCTTACATTGACTGTGAAGTTGTTCGTGTGGACGGACCGGATGAACGGCATGATCTCTTTGGAGCAGTTCTACGATCTCCTCGCCATACTCAGCCGTCCACATGGTGAGGACAACACCCTTGGCTGCGTGGAAGACCTATCTTCAGACATTTGCGCTCGCTTGGAAGACGTGTCTTTGGATATCGTTGTGTGAGATGGTGTACTACAGTAAGGTGTGTGCGGACTAGAAGCGCCTTCGGACCCATGCTAGTACCAGTGTCCAAGATAAGGGCAGCGCCATTGATGAACCTATAATGTCCATACTACCAACGATCATCGCTCGCGTTGGTGAAGCCACATGGATTACCGGCTTTACAGTTCACCGCGTGCCTGTACGGGGCAGTACGATGGCAAGTACTAGGCGAATGTATGCTAAAGGACATTGCTGGCTGGGAGCAGCCGTGATGGTGCTGCTGCACTATTGAAGGCGATCTATGGGGTAACTTAGTTTTAGTATAGATTCATGGTTTGTGCGAGTATACCTTGCGGTACGGCGGAGTCTGGGGCTTGGCGTGCTCTCTCTCAATCGGCTTTTACAGCTCCGCGAGCACTGCAAGAGAGAGAGAGAGAGAGAGCCACCCGCACCAGCCTTCTGCAGTTCTGTCGCGGCATTTGGCCCGGCACTTACGTGTTTTTACGATCTTCCTGCAAAGTCACTCTACACTACTGCCCTTCTGCACTACTGCACCTACTGGCACCTACGCTACGATGTGGCGGACAGTCAACGAGTGACTCGGTGACGCGGCGTGTGTCACCTCACGTTGGCAGAAAGACCGACTTTAAGGGCGCTACCAGCGTGGCAAACATAGGTGCGTTCATTCCCCGTCGGTCGAGTGATGTTTTTGTGTTTATGTTCTCAATCCACATAAAAGCAAAAAAAAAATTGCCTTTTAAAGTTGAATTAGGGGTTGTCAATACTGTCAGCAACAACAATATTTTTTCTTCTGCGCGATTTTCTTGACCCAAACAATGGCAGATTTCTAGCGAAGCAGTCGCAGTGGCCGCGGCTCGTTGATACACTTTCTTTTGCACTATCCTGTCCAAATCGGCTTTAGTGACGGTCGATTCAGCCATCGCTGTTTCGTATTCATTGTCGGCCTTCGGTCGTTTCTTGAGGTGCAGCACTAGTGTGATCATAAAAACAAGAATGATAGTAATGCCGGCCATGAACGGCCAAGCTTATGACCTAAGTATTTGCAGAAGCGCCATGATCACTTTTTTTCGTACGGATCTCACCAAGATTGTCACCTCTTTCAAACATTATATCCTAGCCTTTAAAAAAATCAAATTTTGTCGAGAAACAAATAGTAATGCTGGAATTGCTTGACGAGTGTATTTCATTGAATGATCTACGCTTCGTTGGCGCATGTTTTCCCGCAGCGATCACGTCGAGGTTCACAGTCATAGCATAACAGCCATTGACAACAGCGTCCAGCTGTCGATTTCACGGACTCAACCTCTCGACTAGCGTAAAGCTCAAGAAGACGTCCATTGCAAATCAAGGGCCCGCGTAACCTTTTGCTATTGGTTGGAATCACATGGCTACATGTGACACTGCTTCATCACGCCTTTTCCACTGATGTACGCTTAAAAATCCCCTCCTCATTCAAGAATCTGCCAGTCCGAGGAAAGTTGGTGAAGCTCTTCTGTGGTGGGAAGCGCGTTCCCTCTGGATACTGACAAGATTGAGACGGTTGGAGATTTGCAGAAGGCGATCAAGATAGAAAAGTCGAACGCCTTGAAGAATGTAGACGCAAGCGACCTGCAGCTCTTCCCTGCGAAGACGACGGACGGTGCGTGGCTGGCGTCGAATGACCCTAATGTGATTAGTATGCGATGTGGAGGCAAGCGAAGAAACTACTGAAGGATGAAATCGACCCAACACAAGAGATTAGTGACTTTTTTTAAGTGCTCCAACGAAGAAGACGATCCACGTGCTGGTGGTGGTTCCAAATCAAGGCCTGACACCTACGTGAACGTAGGCCGTCGAACCGTGCCCTGTTCTGCATTTTCTGGAGGCTAATCATTCCACCATTCGCATTCCGGAAGAATATGCTCGAGGCAGTGGCCTTCTGGTTGGTGAAGGTGGTCTGTGTTTGTATCTTCGTCCGGAGCTCAAAGAGGATATGCGGCACTCAATGTCCTTCCGGTACTCCCAGGAGTTGGCACTCTCTGGGAGATCAACCCATGAGCAGAGAAACTGCAGCCGGTCGCCCTGGCCCCGCGGGGGCAGCAAGTCCTTGATGACGTACACACGCTGGTCGTCCTCATCGTAAAGGAGTGGTGCGGACTTGGTGATCTGACGAGCGCAAAAGATCTCCGGCACATCCAGCGACCCCTTGAGCTGGTCCACATTGAACGTGGCGTGCCGGCCGCGAGCAACATAGCGATGAGGGAGAACGAGCCGATACGCATTATCACCGATACGCTCTTCGATCGGAAAGGGAGGGGAGCATCTTGTTGCGAATAGGATCGCGATTGAGATCATAATCCGGTTGACCAAGCTCGCTGCTGAGCACTCGCGAGTTCACGTAGACCAAATAACCGCGCTCAAACCGCACGTCCTGGCGACCTCTGTTGTAGTACTTGGCTTGACGTTGCTGCGCCGCCCGGAGATTCTTCTGAACGAACTCAATGACCTCGCGTCTGGAACGGGTGCTGTTCAATGCCGGGCCTGGACCAAGATGGCTCTGTAGCGTGATAGGTGACCGCGGTTTCCGACCACTGTCGACATCAAACGGCGAAACCCTCGATGACGTGGATACTAACGTCGCGTGGGCGTACTCCACCGTGAGGAGGAGCCGGGCCCAGTCGTCGCCGTAGTGCGAGACCACACATCGGAGGCTGTCTTCGAGAGTCCTAACATGCCGTTCGCTCCGACCGTCAGCCTGTGCCCGACGAGACGCCGTCATGCGATGCTTGACTTGCATGATGCGCATCAATTCTCACTCGTGAATTTCGAGTCGCGGTCTGCGACTACGGATTCAGGCAGGGAGTAGTATCGAACGACAAGGTCGAAGAACAGTCTCGCGGTTTGCTTCACGTCGACATCCTTGGTAGTTTGATGTAGCATGGCCGGTTCGAATGGCGACACACCATGACGTAGATAGCGTCGTACCCGTCGCTCTCCGGCAGTGCGGTGAGGAAGTCCATCGTGACATGCTGCCAACCTTTTCCCGGAATCGGTAGAGGTTGGAGCAGGCCATTGCGATGCCGCGAGCCGGACTTGTGACGAATACAGGCCTCGCACGTCGTCACGTACTGCCGGATGTGCTCCCGCATCCCGGGCCACCAGAAATACTGGCGCATCGCTACCAGAGTGCGCTCAACTCCTGGATGCGCGACCACTGCCGCATCGTGAAAGTCATGCATGAGACGCAGAAGGATCTCGTCCACTTGTGGCGCTCGAAGCACTTGAATGGAGTCGGCACTTTTGACATACAGCAGACCGTTACGCAGCACATACTTGGTGTTCGTTGCGATGTAGCCCAGTTGGAGCGACTGCATTATCACCACACAGTCTTTGTCGTTCGAGTACGCCGCCTTGACTTCACGCAAAACTCCACATCCTCCCCCACCAAAAGAAGCGCCAACTGGACTCGCAAGGGAGACGGCAATGTCAGTGGCGCGACGGGTGACGGACCAAACGGAGCGTTGCCTTCGACGAGCAGCTTGGCCGAATGCGAGAGAAAGCGCGTGTGAAAAACAAAGATGCCAACACTCGTGACGACTAGGGGGGGG
>NW_008649031.1:508696-517110 GCF_000247585.1 Phytophthora nicotianae INRA-310 | reverse complement strand
GGTGGAGGGGAGCGAGAGCACATCCGCCACCACGTTGGACTCCCCCTTCTTGTGCTGAAGTTCAAAGTCGAACTGGCCGAAGAACTCTAGCCAGCGAGTCATCTTCGCGGACTGGTTCGCGTGCGAAAGGAACCAACGACAGGCAGCATTGTCGGCGAACACGACGAAGTGAGACCCCAGCAAGTAACAACGCCAGCGACCCAAGCACTGCTTGATGGCGTACAGCTCCTGCTCGTGCGCAGGCCAACGCGTCTCGATATCCGACAGCTTGCGGCTGTACAATCCGATCGGGTGGTCGTACCCATCGACGATCTGACTGAGCACACCACCCACACAGTACTTGGACGCGTACGTGGTCACGCGGAAAGGCAGAGACATATCCGGCAGTCTCAACAGCGGGGCAGACACCAACGCCGCATTGATGGCATTAGAAATCACGCTCTTGAGCGGCCGACCACACCCACTTGACCTTGGCTTTCAACAAATCGGACAGCGGGAGGACAAGATCCGCATAACCACGGACGAAACGCCGATAATATCCGGCAAGGCCGAGAAAGCGTTGGAGATCCTTGGCGTTCTGAGGTTGTGGCCACGTGGACACAGCAGTAGTCTTGTCGGGATCCACTCGTACGCCGGCGCCACTAATGATGTGGTCAAGAAAGCGGATCTCCGATTGAGCAAAGTGACACTTACTGGGCCGAGCAAACAGCTTCTTTTCGCGGAGGACCTCGAATACCCGGCGCAGGTGCCCCAAATGCTCCGCGCGCGTGCGCGAGAAGACACAAATATCATCGAGATACACAACCACTCGTTTCGAAGATGCGTCTCATTAAACGAGACCACGTGCCTGGTATACCCGCAAGGCCCATTGGTGCTACACACCACTGATAGATCTCTGAGCCTGCTCGGAACGCCGTGTACTGCCTGGACTCGAACGCGAGTCGCATCTGATGATAACCCGATGCTAATTCAATCAACGTGAACACATGCGCACCCGCGAGTCGATCAAAAACCTCGTCGATCCTCGGGATCGGAATACGAGGAATGTCTGTCATGGAGTTGACATACCTGTAGTCGATAACCCATCGAACGGGTTTCGACGGATCACCACCGCAGATCCACTGGATCTCAGTCGGCATTTCACCCGTGACGGGGTCCTTCTTTGGTACGGCGAAGATGTTCGAGACCCACGCCGATGAACTCTTCTCGATCTAGTTCTTGTTGAGCAGCTTGTCGACGAACGAACGGAGGGCAGTTTGTTCAACGTGGGCGTGTCGAAGTGGCGGTCGAGATGACGGTTTTGCCCCTGGCTTGAGCACGACCGAATGCTCGATGTCCCGTTCGGGGGGAAGGCCATCAGGGAGCTCTTCGTGGAGATAATCCGAATATTCACGCACCGGGTATTCAATGTCGGCAACGGTTTTTACAGTGCCCTTGGTGTCAACCACATCGAGATGAAAAACTTCCGCGTACATCTCGGCCTTGAGATTCCGCCTAAACTCATTGAGTTCGACCCACTCCACTTCCAGGGCTGTTGGGGCCGAACTCACCGCCACCTCCGGAGTGCTGTCGCGCTCTTCCGCCTCGACCGAGCCGGAGCGGGACCTAGTCCTCCGACGACTGTGACGCCGACGCTTTCCCGAACGCGGCGACCCGACCTTCCCACGGACCCAGTCGATCCCTGGGTTCTCTTGGCGCAGCCAGGTCTGACCCAGGATCTTGTCAAATTGCTGCTGCAGTGGCCACTCCACGAGTTCAACCATGCACTCCTTGTCGGCCACCTCCAGTATGACATCGCAGTGGTGCGCGCGGGTCGTTGTCAGCTTGCCTTCAAAATCCCGTGCGCGCAGCTCTGTGAGGCTCGCGCCATCTGGAGCTCGGAGCAGACCGCGGCGCACGATGCAGTGCGTTGCACCAGAGTCAACCAACATTCGCATCATCTTGTCCTGTACCTTGGCGTTTACAAATAGCAGACCGTCGCCTTCAACCTGGATCTTGTCCAGGTCGATCTCCATGGCGCAGACAGAGGGACCAATCACCACGCGGGGTTCCGAGTCCTTCATGTCGAAAACCATGGGCTCGGCAGAATCAGAGGCACCTGGAGATTTCTGATCAGAGCGCTCAACGGATACTCCATTTACATCCGTTGAGCGAGCCCGTTTCCCTGGTTCTTTCGCGGACTGTTGGCGATGCGGTGCCCCGACTCACGACAGTAGAAGCAAAGGCCCTGACGGCGGCACGCCTCGAGGGACTGACGCGACGGGCGGGAGGAGAACTGCGCCACCTCGAGCACTTTGGATCCCGCCTGGGCAGCGACGTGCGACACATCCATCGACTCGGCGTCCGGCAGTCGAGCTGGGCGCGCGCGGCGCGGCAGCACCACCAAAGTGAGCGCGCTCGTACGCTTGCGCGGCAGCGATGGCGTCGCACAGAGTCTCACAGTTGAAATAGTTGACCTCGTTCTGTGTCTCAGGCTTGAGACCAGCGATAAAATGGTCGACCTGGTCGAGCTGAGACATCTGGCGGATCTGCATGATGATCTTGCGGAACCGGGCGACGTAATCTTCAATCGCACCGGACTGGCGGCATGCGCGCAGGGCCGCGCGCAGCCGCTGTTGCTGGTCCGACGGGACGAACTCCTTACCAAACATGCTCTCGAACTCCTCGAGGTCGCGGATGGGCAAGTTGTCGATCATTAAGCGATGAGTGAGGAACAACGCGGCGCCTCCGCGAATCCCCGAGCACATAATCGCGACCACGCGCGACTGGTTCTCGACGCGCGTGTAGTCGATGTTGCAGCCTCGCATGTACACCTTAGCCGCGAACACGTAACCATCAAAGTTCTCGCTGGGCTTGCCCCAGAAACGTCGGCATCGCAGCCCCGGGGATCTTGAACTTGCGCCCGTTCGCCTGGGTCTGACTCTGTTCCATGAGGATGGCTCGAAACTCCTGGCTCTGATTGGCGACCGTGTGACAGACGTCGCGCACTGATTGGGCGAGCCCTTCCAGCACCATGAAGACGGGGTTGTTCGCTTCTTCCATCTTGACCTTGTTGCCGTGACTCAGACCGACTCAGACCTGAGTACTGAGATGAGTTAACCGAACTGAGAACGGGCGATACTGGTAAGAACCGGTACCGCGGGAGAGACGAAGAGGCGTTGGACCAACAAGTGCTACCAATTGGAACAGGCGCACTGTACAAACGGAGACCAGAGACTCAGAGAGCAAATTGCAGAATGAATTGATCGAGCAGATCCTAGACATGCAGAGTCTGCTAGCACCAAGGAGAGTCACAGGAGCTCCTTGGGGACTGCGGTGAGCTCTCTGTGATCACAGAGCTGGACTGGAATGTAGGTGAACATGCAGATATACAGAAGCAGCAGGAAGCTGCGACGTGTGGCGCGGAGGTGCAGGCCGGGTACTGGGGGCACCGTGAGCCACGATCCGAGCCAAACGGATACAACACTGGAACCCAGCTGCCGCTGACACAGCACTCTGGGTCCGCGCATTACACGTGGTTGTCAGCGCTTTGGTGTCGATGGGAAAGGATTATCGGCCTGGTCAATACGCCAAGATATGAGCTCCGAGAAACCTATGGACCTATCACGTTCTGCGATTTCTGCAGCAGGAGACATTACTCAGTATGTTGACGGCTCGATTGGAGGTTGTTCTAATAGCGTGATGAAATGACTATTGTCTTAGTATGGTAATGCTCCAACACACGCCTGTCTCGTGATTATGTTCGTGACGAGGGAGTTTACGTTTAGACTTGGTCCTCAAAAGCTACTTCATCTCGCTAGATGTCTTGTTCAAAATCCCGACACTTCCGACCACACAAATCTCTTCTTCCTCAATAATCGAAATTAAAGTCGACATGTTCTTTAGCTCGATGTTCGCGATTTCGCATAGTTTGTTTAAATAAATATTATGCATTAGGTGGCTTGGCTGTATTCTATTAACAGCATGTGACGCGGGGAATAATATATTTGAATATTTGACCATGATCCATCTATTGATCAACTCATAAAAATTATATTAACCGCAGACACAATCAGCTATTTGACTATTTGACAGAATATCCGGCATTGGAGGACTGTAATATATCTACAGCATGGCACGCTAGATCATACGCATTAGATATACCTTCTTCGCTACAAGTACTGGATCGCGTTGCCACGCTAATTCCTTCACATAAATTAGAGCGCCTACCTTCTTCAGCGCCCAGAGTCTTAGGGTCGTATTGTACAATGGAACAATTGTGAACTGGATGCACAAACACCACTTTAGCGTGGACTTCCACGCTAGCAGCAATAGTAATCAACACGTCGCCCAACGCAACAGGGACAGTGTTTTGATCCACAAGCACAAAACCTTGTTCAGCATCCACGACGACTCCCATCCCGTGGTAACTCGAGCTCGAAATGCCATCAATCATGTAAGGAATATCAAACGATACCATCACCAGCGACAGTAACGTCTTCTTACCGAGTGCGTTGCCTCCAGGAAAGCTCAACGGTGCAGGAGCAAACGTCGGGTTTCCATTTGCTGTAGCCACAAGTGAGTTCTCTCCATTGGATGTTTCTAACGTATACGGCTTGGAATACCAAAGCCCGTCTTCGTCGTTACGAGTGCACATTTGCATTGGGAACTAAAGACGATCCATCATAATGAAGGCCGTGCAGACACGGTGGCGATCACGAATCATAAAGTACCTTAATACCGTTCGGAAGCCGTTCGGAAGCGAGGCCAAGACCCGTGCGAAGTCGTCTAATGTAGGAGGTGGGCTGTCCCGCTACGGATGTGATGATACAGGGCTGGGCTAGATACACCTTCATGAACATATGCCCTGCTTGAGCAAGATACACCCCACCCAAGGGTTGCGCGCTTGCTGGTAGGAAAGTGCATGTACAATTCCTCCTCCGATCTCCAAGTATCTGTCGGGCGTGATGGAATGTAAGTCCTGGATACTGATAGTGGCTGTGTACTGCTCGTCTCCGTGCTGGAACTGCGCCTCCACTGTCTCTCCAACATGAGCGTCCAGATACTCTTCAATGGTAAAAAAAAATGTTGCTCCGTATTTATGGAACTTTTGAAGTTGACTGTATTCGCCCGACCAATCCGTAATTTATTTGTCGTCATATATAAAAATACAATTTTATTGTATTTCGGAATCTCCCCCTCCCCACATTTTTTCATATCGGGGAGCTCGACTCCCATCAATGTAATCCGGCCCTGAACGCTGACGCAGTGAAGAATCCTCATTCAAGGAATCTCCTCGCGTTTCTGAGTCGGAATCCGAATCCCCTTGCGCGCTTTGAATTGCCTCCCCTATCAGTGCCGACAAGCGCCTGGGATCCGTTTTAACCTCGTGCAACTTGCTCTTAACCGCTTCACGAGCAGCCAGTTTCTCCTCATGCTGCTTGGCAAATCTCTCGAGATCTTCTGTTGGATTGGCCTGTACCGATAACTTATCTCCGACAGCATTAACCCAGCGTTTTCGCTCCAGACTCGAGCGAGCTCTGCACTTGACCTGTCGACCAGGAACGACGTGGATCGAGAACTCGTTCATGGTTCCATCATCTCCGTCGGTTATTGCAATGCCTAGCAGTTCGTACACTGCCACAGGAGTCGGAGCTTCACCAGACGAAACACCTTGACTTTGGTTCGCGTATACGAGCCAGTGAGAGCCCATGACAACGCAGTAGCGAGTTTTCCAGAGCTTTAACGGCTCCATCTTCACAGTTTTCTTTTTATTTGACTTCTGAGGATCTTTCAACTTTAGTAAATGGCGACGTGGCATCGCGTGACACAGTGTCTGTTCTTTCGTAGTTGCAGCTGTAATGGCAGATTTCCCCTTAGAAGCGTCCTCTGCGGTCTTTGCAATGAATTCCAAGTACACACCGCTGCTCGTTTCGGCTCGAAAGCCTGTACCTTTCAACCCAGAGCCACTTCGGCCCAGACTGGTAAAAACGGGATGCCATTTCTCCACTCCCACAAGTTCGTATTTTTCCATTGTCAAATCTGGAAAACGAGGTATACCTTCTTCATTAAGTTGACAATTTTCTGAAAAAAAACTGTCAAAGTGCTCCCTTCCAGCACCACACACCGTTCGCGCCAAATAGATCCCAAATTATGGTGGCGAACTCGAAGATATCCTTTCGTTTGCGTTGTACTGAAGCCAAACAGCAGAGGTTTCAAGTGGTACAACACGAACTTAGTTTTATCGTCGCAGAGCGATCTCTGAGTATTACAGGGCGACAGTTCATTCAAGAAGTAGCAGCTCATTTAGCCAGTATCGCTGCTTCAACAGAAGCAGGAAACAACAACACTGACGCTGATCTTTTGGAAATTGAGATTGAATGTATCGGATTACAGTTTGTAGTTCGTCAATACGACCTACAATATTGAATTTACTAAAATTAAGATTAGGATCATTACCAGAACGAGTGTATGTAACATATGTGATACCATGATCCCGAACCAAGTCAGACACATGCGCTAACTGCGTTTAGTTACCACAAATGGTATGAAGGTATAAAACAACAGCACGAACAGGACCGTCTGTGCGATTGATATCTACCATGATTTCAGGTGAATCTTTCATTGTAATGATTACATTACCCTTTTCTAGCTGTGCGGCTCGCTCCTCTTGCTTCTTTGTTCGAAATCGATATAAAATTATTTGGCCTAGTTTGGTTTGATACGGATTAAACCATTTGATAGGTTGCTTCAGGATTTTTAACCGAGTAGGCAGAGCTGAATATACTTTCAGGTATTCTGTTTCAAATAACATGGTATACTATATCATTATATTTCATCTTTGATATTATCAAAGATGAAATCAATTCTGATCATTAACCCATACGAATATAAAATATACAAGTTCCTATTACGACAATGTCGATGGTTTCGCTGCCTGTTAGTGTAGTTGCTCGCGCATAGGACCTCTTTGTTCTTTACTCTATGAAGGCTGCTTTTCAGATTGAAAAATATTCTGATGCTGGTGCGGTATTCACTCGTCTAACCGAGGCGGAAAGGGAGTGGTTGATGGGCAAGTATCAGAACAAACATCAAATACATTATCTCTGCTTTCAATATCTGTTCACAAAGAGCTCCTGTAGAGGTACAAAATTATAAGCCAATTTCATATCTATTGGAAGTACTTGCCGCCACAGTTAAGACTGAAGAAGAAGAGGAAAAGTCCAACGACGTAGATAATAAAAAAAGTCACCGAGTTGTAAAAAATTATATTCAAGTGGTGTTTTTTTTTTTTTTTTTGATATTTTCCATCTTGAAAAAAATGTAAACATGCAAAAATTGCGTCATGCTTATGCTTGACAGCATAGACACTCTTCCTCTTCTTCTCTCTCCATGTATTTCTTCGCTGTGTGTGACATTTTGATTCTGTAATAGTATGAACTTGTCTTGAGACCCATCTTCCATGCATACAGATGCACATTCGTTAGTAGTGATACATCCAGTGCCGATAGGTATCGGTTGCTGCTAGTCGACTGGCATACATAACAGTTGCGTTGAGCTTCCATCTTGATCAAGGAAATTAGCTTGTATTCGTAAACGGTCTTGTACACGTTGCGAATCTCTTCCGGGATCTCCTTGATCAACTGAACGGATCCATCGTGCTCAATGATTTTGTTACGAATTCGCTTTGTCCATAGTCCGAGTGCCTTTAGATCTCGCATGAGATACTTATTGACAACTTGAAAACGCCCAGATAAAGTACTTCGTGTAAAGATGTTGCTTTGCAAAGGCTCGACTCCTTCAATGGTACTACCCATCACAAAACTTGTTCCTGCTACTGGCATAAGCGCGACCAGTAACGAATTGCGTAGACCATGATTGATAATATCCTTCTTCAGAGTTGACCAGTCCCACATCGATGATGGTGTTACATTCCAAAGATCGTATTGTTACATACCAGAACTAGTCATCGATGTCGAAAATGTTTCGTACGAGCCGTGTGCCATCGCGAGTCGATTAGATGCAACAAGAGCCCCATTGTGATAAAGCTTACAAGCTCTCGTATAGCACTTCAACTGCTGTAAGTGCCTGCTACGTTGTCTCGCCGGGTTCTGGTTCGTTTTCGCTCTCAATCGAAAGTTCAACACCAGTTGGCCCCGTCAAACCTGCGCCGGTGCGTTTCCGATTTCGATGCTTTCGGTCCTCTGGGTGGCCGATACATCGGAATGCCATTAATGCAGCCAGAAAAATAGTCCTGCATCCGAAAAAATGTCCTACAACTACGTCCTACAAAATGTCCTGTAAACACTGAAAATGTCCTACAAAATGTCCTAAATTTAGGTGCATTCACCATTTTTAGGTGAGTTAATTATATAGAAGAGTACCAATACAGCAACAACAAAAAGTGACCAGCCGCGCTTCGCTTGGCTGGGCGC
>NW_008649031.1:500563-508596 GCF_000247585.1 Phytophthora nicotianae INRA-310 | reverse complement strand
CCAACCTGACGTGTCTATGTCTGAGTGCTGGAAATTAACATAAAAATTTGCTGCTACTGTTTGATTCGAATGACCGGCAGCTAGCTTCTTAAATTGGGCCTGCCGAGATACTAGCAAAGAAATATTTTATACCTGTACTACAAGTCGCAGTGTTGTCCGTCTGATAGACACAGGTAACAAGCATTTCATTCTATTCCAGTATTGCCACATATTTGTCCGTGTCTAGCACCATATATCGGCTGCAGAAATGTATTTCTTCTACAGGTAATTTTGTAGTCAGAAGCCTTCAAGATTGTACGGCCATCTGCCTGTCATGGTGCGAGTGCTGATGAAGCACAGCCACAAGAAGGCTCAGAACTGACAGACTAAAGGGATTAGCGATGATTTTGTTCAATCAATAGTACTACTTACACTAACACTAGTACTATTTAACTAGATAGTGACATAGTCAAAACTACTACAGATCCATACCTCGAGGAACGGTAATGGCCGGGGAACCCGGCATATTGTCCCGCAGAGTAGAGCCAAAAACCTTCATAAATAAATATACTCTTCGGTAACAACCGTCAGTAAACTAGCGAATGCCATTAATGCAGCCAGAAAAATGGTCCTGCATCCGAAAAAAATGTCCTACAACTACGTCCTACAAAATGTCCTGCAAACACTGAAAATGTCCTACAAAATGTCCTAAACTTAGGTACATTCACCATTTTTAGGTGAGTTAATTATATAGAAGAGTACCAATACAGCAACAAAAAAAAGTGACCAGCCGCGGTTCGCTTCGCTCGCGAGGATGTACTGGAGTGTTTAGTGTGCGGCTCGCTGGTGAGCTCGGCGCTGGGCCCGCCTCACACCCGCTAACCTTAGTTGGTCTGGAGCGCTATCGCGCTCACTTAGACATTACAAATTGGGTAGCGTATCCTTAATACATCCGAAAAAATGTCCTGCAAGTCATGAATTGGTCCTACAAATAGTCCTAAATTGCAGGACATTTTTTCGGATGCAGGACCGTTTTTCTGGTTGCATTAATTTCTCCCGATACATCCACACTCACTCACCCGGCTCAAAGTGTCTCCGTTGTTTTACTTTACAATCGTAGTACTGAGCTTGTCGTTCTTGCTCTCGGTTCCTCGCACGTTCCGCCCTCTCGTCAATCGTTTTCAAGGCTGTTAACAACTTCTGATGATACTCCGTGAATTCTCCTGTCTCCGATACGTGCGTCGCTCCCAGTAACTCGTTCGGATTGCGAATTTCCTCCCCATCATCAGCTCATTTGGTGACAGCTCTACCGTCGTATGTCGTCCAGAATTATACGCGTACACTGCAAGATCAATCCACTGATCCCCTCGACGTAGTCCACCGGAGCTTCTCCTTCAACCCGGTCGCCGTGTTTTATCCATCCAGTACCCGCAATCAAGTATCGCGCACAACTGTCTAGTTGAATTCGCCGCGGTACACCATCCACTGTCACTGTCGCCGTTGGTAGCCCGTCGTTTGCCTCAATGCGCTCCGTTTCCGTAATAGCCGTGCTCCCTGGTGTTGGCCGTCGACGCTGGGCCAATTCATCCAGAGCTCGTTCAGCTTCCTTCAGCCGCTTATTGTCCCGTTCCACCTCGGTTCTACAACGATCAGCTTCTTGCTTCTCTCTACGTTCTCATACGACCTGCAGTTCCTCTCGCTTACGTTGCCGCGCCTGTTTGCGAACTCCTCTTCGTACCAGACGTCGTTGCGCAGTTACTCGCCGTCGCTCTTCAATTCCCGCTTCGCTCACGCCTTCTCCATTCTCAGCTACTGCTACTGTCGACACCGTCGCGCCTTTTCCAGCGTCGCTATCGTTCCGCCTCAAGTACCGGTCTGCGCCAACGCCGGTCGTACGGTAGCTACATAGCACGCCGCCCGATTGTCGTCTAGCTCCTGTTTGTTACTCTTCATCTTCGTCATCCTCTCGTTTAGTACCTCTGCCGCTGATACCTTCGTCGCACCGTGCGTCCTCTTCTCTTCCGCTATGGATCGGGGAATCGTGTTGACCACGGACGTCGTACCCCCATTACTACTACGCCCGGTTGCCGTTTTCCACCGACTTTGCTTTCGTCCTTGGCCCTCTGCTGTAGATACGCATCATTCCGTTTCTTAGCGTCACTGTCTGGACATTCTCGAGCGAAGTGACCTTCCTTCCGACACGCATAACACTTCACCTCCTTGGTACACTGCCCCGACCAATGTCCCAGTTGTCCGCAACGAAAGCACCTCATGACTCCCTCTCGCATCTGTTCAACTTGGCCTCCTGATCCTACAGCCGCGTGTGGTTCCACAGCTCGTGTGACAGACGTCCTCTCTTCCGCCACAACTCTTTTGACTACTGCTTTTCGTTTCTTTGGCGCCGCTTTCTCTTCCACCTCGTCCTCGCTGGAATCCACCCGCTCTCATCTTCGTTTGGGCTTCTGAGGTTCTGCCTTCTTAGCTGCTGCCTTTCGTCGGTTTCCACATTTCTTCTGTTTCCAGAACCTACCATTCCACGAGTGACCCGGTGGATGCTCCATCACTCCCGTGAATTTATTGTAAGCTCCCTGTGGGTTCGTGAACAATGCAAAAGCTTCTGGTTCAGAATCGTCGTCGCTTTCGTCTTTCGTCCTACTGGTTCTCGTATTTGCTGACACTAGTACTCTGCCAACACCTGGGACCACCATTACTTGACCATTCGCGCTTTCCAACTGTACTACTGGCAAATTCGCCGCAGGGAATGGTTGTTCAGTATTCTGCATCCCATGTGCTACGTTATCAGCTGGGTCATCAATTTCCGCTGCCTTTTCCGCTGCCTCTTCAAGATCTCGTGGCTCCGGTGCTTGTTTGATCAGTTGTCTTGTGGTTTTGTCCAGTTCGCGGTAAAACTGCGCCATCAACACTCGTCCACTCACCGGTTTCCGATCGGCTGCATCTCTCAATTTCGCGGCGAAGTCTGCGTACGTCTCGCCCGCCTCCATCTTCCTCGAGTTCACTCTCCATTCAGCCGCGGCCAGGTCCAACCTCGAAGCGTAGCGTCCCAACAG
Source organism: Phytophthora nicotianae INRA-310 (assembly GCF_000247585.1). NCBI lineage: Eukaryota > Oomycota > Peronosporomycetes > Peronosporales > Peronosporaceae > Phytophthora > Phytophthora nicotianae. The sequence goes on along the minus strand of NW_008649031.1, from coordinate 505,549 downwards.
CATTCGTTTCAAGTTCGTCCAAGTCCTCGATCTCTGCGAAGCGAATCTCCGATCTCGATTAACAAACCACCTTGCAGCGCTATCTTGAAGCTTCGGTCCCAACGCGAAGTACAACGATCGGTCTGTTAACTCTGCGCACCCCGATTCTCGTGCCCCTCGTAGTGCCAAATCTACGCGATCGATCCACGTTGCTACGGATCCTCCTGTCGTCGGCGTAAAAGACGGTTGTTCCAGGTCTTTGATCACTCGTCTTGCAGCTCTCCAGCGTCTGGCGTCGGCTTCGGCATCACCTCTGCGATGGTGTCGGTCCATCCGGGGTCTTCGGCCCTCACTGTCACTCTCTTCATCGCTACGGTCATCGTCAGAACTGTCACTTTAACCGGGACTATCTCCTGAATCGTAGTCAGCATCACGTCTTTGGTTACTGGCTTGGTGATCTCGCCGACCCTCTTCGTCACTCGAGTCATCGTCCTCTGGCTAGTCGTCCGAAAGGTTGCTCTGCTCGTTGTCGGTGCCGAAGTCTCTCGCCTCGTGGTCGTCGGCGTTGCTCTGCCTATCGTTCTTCATTATCATTCGCTCTTCTCGCCAGTGGCTGCTGCTCTCGTGGACAGGCTTGCGTGGTACTCTTTCGGTTCCCCGCTGATCGGTGCTCATAGCGTCGTGATCGCTTCTAACGATCGTGGTTCCTCGAACGAGGCTGCTTTCTGCTTGATTCAGGCCGACTAGGCTCCGGACGGCGACTGCGAGGCTCTGCTTTCTTCGCTCTGCTTGGTTCTTCGTAGGAGACCGTTGGAACTTACTCTGAGCTCGTGTCACACTTGTCGACTGGCGGGGTCCCACACGCTTCGTCATCATCAGCTGTGGTCGTTGCAGGCAGCGTCTCCTGTTGCGCTGCCCATTCTTCTTCGCGACCTCGTTCATCCTCGCTCGTTTGGCGTTGGTCTTCTGTGGCGTATTGACGTCGTTGTTTGCCCGATGCTCGCGGGTTCACGTCTATTTTCAACTCCTCCACCACGCCGGCCAATCGTCGTACCGCTGCGTGTAATGCAGCTATTTCGGACATCGGCGCCGGTGTCTCGGTTGCTGCTGCGTACGGGTTGTCCTCAGGGTTCCCTGGCTCGGTAGGTTCCTGTGACGTTCCTTGCGGCCTCGATTGCAATTGAGTGGCTGGCTTCTGCGTGGTAGCCTCTGGGCCGCTCTCCAGTTCATCGGTGTCAGGATACGGGTCTGTTGGAGTGGTTGGGTCCAGAGTAGGTGCTGCTTCTGCTGGCGTTTTTTTGCCTCCCGTTCACTCTCGATACTTTCCTCGTCACTGTCCGACTTCCTTATTCTAGAAGCTCGCCGCTGCAACCGCTTAGACTTCAGTGCCTTGAATCCTTCATTACACCAGTAGGTGTGACCGTCATCGTTACTGATTTCGTCGTTCCCATCGTTTCTTCACTTCAATCTTTAGACCGCGTCACTCTCAATGTCTGGAGTCTCTGTATGACCACCATGTGATAAAGCTAACAAGCTCTCGTGTAGCACTTCAACTGCTGTAAGTGCCTGCTACGTTGTCTCGCCGGGTTCTTGTTCGTTTTCGCTCTCAATCGAAAGTTCAACACCAGTTGGCCCAGTCAAACCTGCGCCGGTGCGTTTCCGCCCCTATTTGTTATTACTCAACTCAATACACTCGTTCCCACTACTCTTCGTACTCAAAATCGTCCTCAACTCGTCTCAATCTACTCGGCCAACCTTGACCTGCCAGTCGTCCCATGAATCCCGCATTCGTGGCGTCCCGTAGCTGTTAATGACCCGTCCCCGATAGCCCGTCGCTGCTACTCTCGTCATGCTTGCCGCTCAGAACCCAACCGGTACGCCTCAGTCGTCCTCGTAGGTACTCGTTCCTCAATTACTCAGTTGCTCGTCACTCGTCACTCGGTTCGGCTCACGCCCCACCGTACAGTCTCTTCATCGCTTGACTCCGTCCTCGTACTGCGCTTCAGCTCTGCTCTGCGCCTCACACCGCACAGTCGCCACCGCTTCTGCTCGCCGATGCAAATTCGCTACTGCTTCTGCTCGCCACTGTAAATTCGCTACTGACTGCTCTTCGTCTTCCACGATGCTCGTGCGTCTCTCTTATCTACCTGGCAGCTGCTCGTACCCTCCGTTATTGTTCGATTTCTCGGTGGATCTTGGATGGTCGCCACACACTCTCTGGCTTCTCAAGATCTCCACACGTCCAGCGGTCCGCATAACTTCAACGTCCAGTCTCTGCTCGACGTCACTCAGCCGTTCCTCGTTGGCATCACCCGCTATCGCTATTTCCTGCTGCTCGTCGGTCTCTCGTAATTTAGTCCTGTTACACCATAGTAGATTGTTTCAATTGCCAATTGTCAAAGGAGACCTTCATCATCGCAAACACTTCGGATAAACCTTGGACACCAATGCCAATGGGACGATTTTTCATGTCCGACGCACGAGCTTGCTCCAAAATGTATAGATGATTAACAGTCACCTTGTTCATGTTGATAGTAACCGACTGGACAACCTCGTTTAGTTTGGCGTAGTCAAACTTGACTTCGTTGTCATCGCCCATACTGACAAACTTGGGTAACCCAATACTAGCTAGGTTTCAGACTCCGGTATTGTCTGTATCACTATATATTGTGATTTCGGCACATAAGTTGCTTGACTTGATAACTCCAAGACTGTTCTGATTGCATTTCCTATTCACGTGGTCTTTGTACATCAGGTATGGCTTTCCCGTTTCGATCTGAGTGTTCATGATGATATTCCATAATGTCTTGATTGGCACCTGCTTGCGGTATACCCCCTTCGATTCATACGAGCTTATCCGTCAATCCAGGACATTCATGTGGACACATGAGTGACCACATCACGGGTGTCTTAGACTTCAATGTTTGCTTCAAGCGACGGATGAATATATCTGGAACCCACAGGGAAAGGAACAAATCACGACAGAGTACTTCTGGAGCTCCTTGTTGTTTCTGAGAACGAATCGCAGATTCAACATCAGCATGCCATGGCTCTAGGTACACTGCAGTGCTTCCTTTGCGCTTTCCTCCACCTTGTGATACATAAGCTCCTTCCAGTGCCGGCTGTCACTTCCGTCACCGTTTGAGTTGTACCACAGGACAAGAGAGGCAGATTCCCTGCCCAATCCACAAACGTGATGATCCACGGCCCCCTGCATTACCCGTGACGTCAGCACGCCCGAATGTGACGCTATCGAACGCTTGTAAGACTTCTCCTGCCGTCGAGCTAACCGCAATATCACCACTCACTCTCGCTCCTAAGCTGCATTTAAAGCTCCCACCTGACAAGGTCGTAGAGATCTGCTGTTGTTCACCTTTTGCTCCGGGTGATAGCAGGTTTACAGTCATTTGTCCTCGCCCTTGAGCTAACCCACTTAAATCAGTACCGATGCTCCTAACGTGACGCGGAAATCCAGCAAAGGTTACTCTCCACTCGTGCGCATTGTTCAAGAAGGGGCCCGTTCGAGTTACGCTCAATACGTCGCTCGAAGTGTCAACAGCTTTAAGTGCTTTCGCCATTTCGCCTTCAGTCGCGTCGTAAGTTAAAGGAGAGGTGGTTTTACCATCAACATCAAGAGTAAACGTGCCGGAAAGAGGCGCTCCTTGTCCTTTAACGGTCTCAGAGACTCCGATAAAGAGGTCGTACGAGCCGGAGTCACCGAGCGAGACGTTGATAACCTCCAACATCGGCACGTCTCCAACACGGTCAAGAAACTCGATCGTCCAAGTGCACGAACCCAGTAAACCCTGCGTAACTTTCGTGACAGTAACTCTTCCAATATTGTCTAGAATTTCTAACGAGTTCTCAACTTCTTGAGATGTAGCGTACGAGGTCAAAATATCAGTTTGGCGCTTCTCCAACACGAGGCGAAAGGAGCCGCCGATAAACGAAGAAGCTCGTAACTCAAGCGTCTGAACTTCGTTAACCAGTGGCGAAATGGAGCTCGTAATGGCGAATATCTCACCCGAATATGCTTGCGAACTAACTTGTATGGACTGTATCTCGTGCACAACATCGCCTGATATGGTGAATTTCTGGATCTCCGGTACTCTAACGTCTCCAGACGTGGAAATCTCTTGAACGGTTGGCTGTAAGGGTGATGACGCTACTGTGACGCGTTGGATTTCTGCGGTAAAAGGTTTGGTTGCTAGCTTCACGCTTTGTATGTCTCTAATCGGCTGTAGCTTTGGAGCTGCACATTGCGCATTTGAAGCCGATAGGACAGTAGCGTTTGTCACCACGTCTCCAAACCGACACGTGATCGTCTCAGCTCCTGCAGTGAAGTTCCCTCCAACGACATTCACAAGCTGACCGCCTTCGATATCTCCACTCACTGGATAAATTCTGCTAACGAAAAGCGGTTCCACATACGCGAAGGTCAAGTTGAATTCAGAAAAGTCGACTTCGTTGTCGGATATTTTGACTGCGACCTGCTGCGGCTTCGTCACGGCAGGTGTCCGGCAGCCAACGTGGGTGGCATTTGCGTATTCTGCTCGTACAATTTGTGCTCCAATATTGCAGGAATAGCTGCCATCTTCATCGAATGAAGTTCCTGAAATGTGTAACAAAGTGCCTCCGCCGATGACCCCATTGAGTGGTGTAACTTTCCAACCTCGCGAAGTGTCCTCGAAATATTCAAATTCAGCAACGAAAACCTCGAAGTCGACTCCGTTGGCGCCGATAGCCAACCGAACTGTCCCTTGCTTTGGGTACAACACACTCGACTTGGTTTGTCTTCACAGCGCCACGAACGACTTCAGCACCAAAGCTACAGAACACGATTGCGCTTGGAAATATTGTCGATAGAGTTAAAATCACTGGAGTTCCACCTCGGAGTGGACCTTTCGTTGGTTGCGCCGATACAATTTCTAATGTTTTCAGATCCACTTGAACCACATTTTGTACATCCACCACTGGGGAGAAGATAAAACTTCTAGCGGTCAAGAT
>NW_008649031.1:458476-470706 GCF_000247585.1 Phytophthora nicotianae INRA-310 | reverse complement strand
AAGAACCCCAAGGATCCGGTGTATCCTTTGGTGTCGGAGTATGCGGACGTGGTCACGAAGAGCCCACCGTCCCAACTCCCACCAGACCGTGGAGTACGGCACGAGATTGACCTCGTGCCTGGCACAAAGTACTGTGTCACGACTACGAGTGACGGAGCTAAAGAGCTTTCTTCTCTAATTGTTTCGATGACGGATTCTTTGAATCATAAATCATCACATACTCTGGGCGTGCAGATTGGTGATCAACGCCAAGCACGTATCTCGAAGTCTCACTCGCAACATGGTGAATCAATGTTCCCTCAACGTTCACATTTTGCAGTTCCCATGCGTTACTACCGGAGCTAAGTGTGCCCCCAAACTTCTCTTGGAGGTGTAGCACAGCAGCAAATAGTGGGGTCTCATTCCGATAATTCCTCCATCCAGTGCTTACTAATTTAGCAGTCTCAAGACGCTCATACACTTCTTGTGCAACTCAAATTCCAGGCAACAACATTGGCTACACCGAGGTTCCGATGAGCCGTCGTGGTGTGTCCATCGCTTTTGGCCTCTGCATCACCTGGACGATCACACACTATTGTCCATCTTGTTCTGCTGTTTGGCAAGTATATCCCTGCGAATCTGAACGATGAACACTTCGAGTACAGGTACTGTACGGTCGCTGGGGTGATGGCACTCAACGCCATTGCTTTTTGTTTTTGTGATGAACAAAATGCAGCTTGCGATGATTCCGCGTCTCGGAGGTAAGTCTGCCGACAAAGGGCCGAGAGAGCCCAAACTCTCAATTGAGCATGACCGCAGTACCAGTTAGAATACTAGTGCGTGCTGAACTTGGTAGGCGATAACGTAGAAAATCATTTGCGCTGACTTGGTTTCCAACAAATTTATCATCGTCATGTCCACCAAACCAGTTTATCAAAGGAAGGCAATTCTGTTCATTGTCACGATCATAATTTTTGTGCTGAAGTCGCTTGCGTTCAGAGATCAGCATGATGTCAAATTATCTCCTTCTATCGGTAGTAGTATTGCAGACTTAACTCCATGCGTCATCCATTCAGAAATTCTGCTTCAGAATGTTGCAGGCACCTTCATCAGCACAATATGCACAGGTTAAGAAGAAGATTTTTTCCGGACTGAAGTCGCAACGATCACGGTAAAGCGGCGTGTGTTATTGAAGAAATCTCATTGTTGGCATTATCCTTGAACTTAGTTGCTACGAAGTCAGCCGACGAACACGTACACGCACTATAAGCATGCAGAGATTGCAAAACTCAAGTTTTACAGCTTTTGTTAAAGTTGAAGCAGTGATCCATCTCGCTAAGTCATTTGCTTTGATGCTATTTGACCACTCAGACGCCGTGTTAGTATACTGGATCAAGCACATTGTAGGAGGTCATGAGTTCCAGGTGCGCTTTCATTAGACTAATAACACGGTTGCCATCTGGGAGAACCGGCAACGATCCACTACGCCACGTACAGCTAATTGCCGGGCATCGCCATGCTGTACGCGTGACCCCACATGGCGAGATCCCGCACTTTGAGGATGCACAAATCATCGCACCTGACTCGGGGCTGAGAGATTTTTAATACGCGTCGTGAACAGGTCGTTCACGAACAACGCCTTGCGGCCAGTGAACGGGAGGGTTCGAACAACGGGAATTCTCAAACTCGACGATGGGCGGCGAAGTGGAAGCCTTGGGCGAGAGCAGCTTCAGCTCGACGATACAGAAATCGCAATCGAAGTGTCAGTCACAGAATCATATTGTGTACAGATCGAGAAAATTCACGCATCCTACCATGAGCTACAGTGATTTCAAGAACCGCAGCCGTAGCAGCACTGCGATCGAAGGCGCTAACTTCTCCAGTCCCTCCCCCGGTGATAAGGATTGCGACATTGTTAGTACTCAGAATGTTAGGTACTAATCCCACTAGAAGCAAGGAAATACTTGGAGACCAGATTATTATAGCTGACAGTTCCTTTTCCACAGACCACGTGACAAAGCCGCCTCACCAAAGTTCTCCAATGATTGATTTGAGCTCCACAAAGTGGTGGATTCGTTTATCACTCGTATTTGAATTAAAAAGGGACCAATTTTCCCTGATCGCAACTGCGCCATCGAGAGATGACCAATCACACCAGGAAGCTGGATGCCCGCAAACCGAAGTATGACTCCAACTGAAGCTCGACTAAAGGAGTCGTGGCATGATTTCCACAGAATAGGTCACCATTTTGAGTCTGACACTGGCATAGCGTGCCTTTGCCTTTATCGGTTATTACAACACAATTTGTTTTGTATTTTCGGTCTTTGGCTGTTCTTTATCCACCACACCAAACCAATACCGCAACACAACGTCTTGTTATCTTTAAGTTGGGTACCGCAGCTGATAGTCAGTTGGTTGAAACCGCCCGAAGTGTTTCCAGACAGTCTGTATGGCCATTTATAGTTGGATTTTTGCATAACGTGCTTTCATTTTTGCCACTCTGGATTCTTGCAGCACAATAAATGTTGTTATCTTCGGACATCTCCTTGCAAAACCAGCTGCTTATAAGTCGAGTTTTTTGGGCGGGAAGTGAAGGACTCGGGCGGGGTTGAATGCTGTCGACGTTCGACTTGAGAGTGTCGGTTGTCGGGAAAATCGAAAACTGCTTACATTCGTCAGCCACTATTCAACTAGTGTCTTTGCTGAACTTCTAAGAACGACTTTACCGACTATATACACAACACATACGTAGTTGTCTTATGACACTCAGTTCAGAGGAAAACTACTAAGTTTGGCATCCTCGGATTCTTCTTTTCCTCGCAGTCTGGTGCCACTCAGCCCATACGTAATAAAATTCGCTGGTTATTTTTTGGTTTGCCATAGCTATCGTACAAAGGAAATGGTGCGTCGATCAACTCTGTGCTTCTGTGACGTTTTAAATAAAATAAATTAGAACGCTGGTAGAAAAATGTTTGTCGAAGACTGAGTAAAAGGATAGAACCATGCAGCAGATTGCCGATGTATTGGATATCATAGAGGTTCAGCTGCGACCACATGAAGTGCAAGTGTGCGCTGTTGGAACCGTATGTGAACGCGGTCATCAACATGGTTACGAGCGAGATATTAGGTCAGGGACGTATGCAGGATCGTAAATAGAAAAAAAAATGTGGAGACAAGAAAGTCTCCACCCAGGCTATACTTGGACATTTTCAGTGATCCCTGACAAAACTGAATGAAGGAGAACGATGATTTCCCGCTCTGAGTCATCTATTATTAGCATTAAAAATCTATTTACAGAAACTCATTCGATGAAATGCAAGAGCTTGGCATAACGTGTCGGCTATGTCATCTTGATTCTTATTAGCGATTCCTTCAATCATATATAGTTGGTCAATTGCAAGCAGCAGATATAACATGTTATACTTGGTGTGTCGTTTGTTTGCTATATAGTTTGACGAGGACATACCTAGAAACGATGACAGGGTTAGTAGCAGGTGTAGCGCAATAGTATTCTTCAAAGACGGCTTTATTTTCTTAACAGGGTATGTATCAGCATAGTGGTACTTGATCATATTGAAGATCGCATTAGCTCCATGATTAGAAATCATTTGATTTTCGATCAATACCTTAATTTCGCCAGTTATTATTGATTCTTTGAGATCCATGTCAATCGTGGTTATAACTTCTTTAAGCTCGACTGCTTTTTCAGTTATAGATGTGTCTTTTGTTTTGAGGTCATGATTAATGTCAAAAACGCGCATCAACAAAGGCTGCCCAATTGAGTTTAGGTTGTTGTTCATACTAATGAAATTGTCTGTTTTATACGAATCGATATTCTGAAATGATTTCATACGATATACTCCAACCGCTAAGGAGCGGACAGCAATATCAATCGATATGTATGTAATCATTTTTCTATATTGATAACGGGCTAGATTCTGACCTTTGTTTTATAGGTTTTGCTTCGACTAACATATCTGCGTTAATCTGCCGCAAGGCGTTGCGATAACCACATATATCTATAAGACCTCCATAGTACGTGACATCGTAAAAATATGGAGCTCCTTAAATTCGGTGATGCGTTTATTATAAAATTGTGTGTAAAGCATTTTCAACATTGATAGCTTGTCAAAATATGTCTTGTCCTTTATGAATTCAGCACGAGTCTTTAAGAATGTAAATGAACATGCAAACACACAAAACAAGCCAATCGTGTCATATTCTTTTCCCGATGGTGTGTTTCGAATTTGCCTGGGGATAAAACAAGGAATGCCTTTACAGCTCATTCCACAGCTCCAGCACTTTAATGTTGCGTCTTTATAAGCTTCAGCCCATTGCTTTTTGTTTTTAAACTTGGCGATTCGGATGTCAGGTGAATTATGCGTTGTAGGTTCGCTTATAAGAGCAGCGCTACACGCGATGTTCTCTTCAATCACATGTTCTTCAAGTGTTTTAACATGACTGAAGAAAATGCCCTGAAGGAAGATAGTATTCCGAATAGGGATCTCCATATTGTTATTGTATTTTGTTATTAACCGCTCAGCACAACTAGATTTATTTGATTTTGCATAACCATGAGCGATGACACTAATCGTACAGCCAAACATATTATTCTGGGATATTTCACAGTAATACTGATAGTATGTGTCGTATTTATGATCCTAACATTGGCAAGTCCTACTACGATAAATTGGTATGATAAATCTAAATACGCAAAACAGTACACCACGATGAACACAGTTAACCTTGGTTTAACTATTGGATTTAGTATCTTGTCATTATTAATTGTTATTGTTACTGCCATTAAACTACGACACCCTAATTTGAATATGCAACAGTTACAAGCCAACGCTGCTGCGATGGGTGGACGGATGAGAACAGCATGGAACAATGGCATGTCTCCTATGATGAACAACATGCAGCAAGGATGGAATACCCGAATGAACAATATCCAATCAGGGTGGGCCAACGGTATCAACAATTTCAAGACCGGACCAGCAAATAATTTTGGAGTAAAAAACATACTTAATTCCCAATTAACATCAGACAACTAAAAGAGCTAACTCAATATGTGCTTGCTACGAATCTGAGAGCAGCACTTGTGTTTACGACGCTTGTACTTATCGCTGGGATGCTTGTTTTATCAATAGGATCGTTATTCTAAAAAGATGATGACAACGATGGACTTATTGATTTCACTGAATTAAGTTTTATGTTCAAGAAGCCAACTGATCCAATAGTATGGATCAACTATATAATTGTCATGCCCATGCTTGCATACGCTGGATACATATTTTATGAAATCATAAAAAAGATAGAGCAAACAAAACCAAGTAGCTATGGAGATCCAGGTACCATATTGTTTAGATCGCTGATATGGCTACGGATACTGCTTTTTTATAGTTTATATTAGCGTTGAGATTATCCCCCGCTTGTAGCTTTCTTCGCTGAGATTGCGTAATTAATGATGGTAACAATTCCATCATTAGGCGCGGCATAACCCCCACGTTATGTTTCATGACGAAACGGCTAACAGTTGTGCTTGTTTCCACGCGGATACGTTTTAGTTTTGACTTTACTACATCCGAGTATCCCGTAATATCAGGCTTGCATCCAAAGTATTCGTGCTTGCCGTTGAATATCATTTCTAGTAAAGACGCACCCGCGACCAACGCTTCTTCAGCGATTGAATTATACTTCAGCTTATTATAATTGAAAGTTAATCTGCGATGCACTTCTTCGATGCGTTTCAGTGGTGCATCATATGAAACATAATATTGACTTCCTTCAACCGATATACCTAGTTCGGATAGAACATCTCTGAGAGCTTCGATTTTGTTCAAGCAGTGTATTTTTTCTTTCTTCTTCGATTTCTTGTTCCATATCAATGTTCATCTTTGGAACATTTTCCATTACGCGATTGATCCTAGTCTGTAGTTGGTCATCTCTAGTCTTTTGCAGATTCCAGTCTATCTTGTTCGGATTCGCTTTCAAGAGATCTATCACAGCCGGATTCTCAGAAAGGTAGAACCAGTCTATCTCGTTCTGATTCGCTTTCAAAATATCTATCGCAGCTGGATTCGGATTGTGTGAAAGACAGCATCAGTGGATCCAGTATAGATTCTCTATCAAGAAGTCTATTGCTGCTGGGTTTTCAGAAAAGACTGCTAGGGTTGACGTTATCCAGATTCGCCTTTAGAAACTCCATTGCCGCCGGATTTCCAGAAAGATAAATCCAATCCCTCCAGTCTATCTTGTCTTGATTTTGTTTCAAGAGTGCATGTTTCCTACGGAGGAGGAAAACAGTTTTCCGTCCAAGCCGGCGGCACTTCATGCAAGATCCGCTTCAAACCGATCCTCGCGTGAAATGCATAGACAGGCCTGGACCAGCAACCACTGGTCACAATACGACTTAGGCGTTTTAGATAGAACAGCGTAGTTGCTAGAGTTGCTCAATTTTGTTTTAGCCTTAGACAAGTTTTAATCTACCCTTCAGAGCGCCTCGATGACCTTACGTTCAGGTGATTATGTGCTTCTTCACCCTGAGGACACTCCAGCCCTTCAAGGGCAATTCCAGTACGATGAAGTCGTGTCGGCGGGGCGTTCAACCGTCACGCTGCGGTCCGTTGGGCACGAACGAGAGCAGCAGTACTCTGTCGGAAGGGCGGTCCCAAGGAAGCGGAAGGTAGATGCGAGCGAGGCAGCCGGCAGCCGAGTTGGGGAGTGGATGCGGAAGGTTGTCTGGTTTGTTCACCGCGGTTACACGTACTACGGCCAGGTAGTGAACTATGACGGGTATGATCTTCTTGTTGGAACTTTCACCGGACAGAAGCGAGTGGCGGTCGACCACCTGACAAGCGAGATGTACCCAGTGGTGGCGATGATAATGGGCACGCGTCGCTGGTCTAGCAGGGTGTGGCCGTTAAGTCGGTTGGAGACGGTACACGACGATCTGATGGATTGTATATTGGCTGGTAAGGACGGGTTTCCTGTGTTACCCGCGGACTTGAAGGAACATGTACCGCAAGAGCTCTCAGGAATTTCGGATCGCCAGATTTTGTGGGTAGATCCGACCTCGGGGAGTACACGCACTGATTCTCTGAGTTACGTGCTAAGATACATATTTTATGCCGACGGAGATGCAGCTCACCCGCAACGAGGTAAAGTCCTGGGCAATTCCTTCTGCGACGAGCCGAGCCCGTCTCAGGGAGATAACGCCCAAGATTCCCCTCGGACAGATTTCTTTAACCCATTAGTTGATGACGACGACGGTCCAGTCGCCTCTGAGCCCCAAAATAGCGATGGTCCGCCACCCCAGCAGCCAGGACTGTCAACCGCAATCGGAGCTTACCCGCTGAACACTTTCGTACCAGGCAGCAGGACAAGCGCTGCGTCAGAGAGGCCCAGCACCGACGCAGTCGGTGAAGAATCGCAGGATCCTGAGCTTATTGACCTCACCAGTCGTTACAAGCCCCACCTCCTCGGTTTCTACATCAACCAATATCAGACCTCGACAGCTGGAACGCGAAAGCGGCTGAGAGAGGTCGCAGACGCTGCTGTTGAAACTCCAACGGCCTCCAAACGCTCAAGGATGGCATTCTCACCGTCGTCCGAACAAGACCGCGTTCACCTAGCGCTGACGGCCCCAATTCACAAAGGTAAGTCCAGTGACGCTTTCATCGAGTTTGTTTTTAGGGATGGAGCAGCTCTGCAGACATTCGGGAGTACTTTCAAGGGCATACGGTCTGCAGTTTGGATCCCGGGGTCTGTCTATTACACATTTCCGTCGTATGGGTACAATGGAACGTTACCGTATGGCTGCGTCATCTGCCAGTCTTAATTCCGACTTCTCTGTGCCTCCCCCCCCCCCGCTCCAGTACCTCAGTCGTGGAGTCAACTCGGTTCCGCTGCCCGAAGCTTTGCAGCCTATGCACACGCCCCATGTGACAGCGTGAGTGTACAGCTTGCGATAACAGTGGTTGACTTTATCGCTGAAGTAGAAGGGGGGGTCAATTAGTGGAAGAAGACCTTCCTGTGCTTGTGTGGTGGATCAACGACGGACTGGAGAAATATCGCAATGCGGTTTGACGTGACATAGCAACCGGGGGAAACTCACGAATCTCTCTGATCGACCGATTTTCTGCTTCGAATCCGGAGCTCCAAGGTCTCGTACTCTCAGTTCTTCGTGAGCGGCTTCTGGATGGAGAACAGTCCAAAACGAAAACGGTTTCTATCAAACCACGGCACCAGGGATATTTCCAAATGGAGAGGACGATACACACCGTGGACAACCGGTTCTCCCCTCCACCACAGTCTCTTCAGCTCACAGTTGCCGATCCAGACTGCGTACATGCAAAAGCGCCCACTGGGTGGCTCACAGCATACTGCTCAAGTCGTCACCGACGGCTAAGCCCACTGACAACTGTGTACCACACGGTCACTCAGAATTAACACCGTATCTAAGCTCCCGGGTACCGCATCAGGATGCGGAACGGCGCTCCCGGCTGATACGAACAAACCTTTGGACTTACGCCCTGCTCAAGAGGTAGGTGAGGTTGACACAGGAGTACCCAATCCGTCGATTGTTCAGGCTATCCTTGAGACGAAACTCCAGGCGGAGGAGAGACAGCGAGACCTCGTCATCTCCAAAGTCCTATCTGAGTGCGGAGTCACGATAGGGGACGGATCACGATGCGAGACACCACCTTCACCTGATATTCTAGACTCGTCCAAGCAAAGTGCACTCTCGCAGCTCGTGCAACGCGTCCGGTATTCGCTGCCGGAGTTAGTGGAGTTAGTTCGAGGCCAGACAGCACGAGACCGCCGTCCCAATAAGGCCTTGTGCCCTAAGCGCTATGACCTGTTGCTACGAGGTTACCGTCACCAGCGCCTTCTTCAATCAATTGCTACGGACGGTGTTTGTCCGGGATGGCTCCGCCCAGAACCCCATCAGAACAAGCGACCTGCCAACCATCACTCTGCCAATCGTAATTTGTCAGCGGAAATAGCCAGTATACGCAAAAGGCAAGATGCCAGTCAGTACCTTGTCGTTAACAGGGATGTTGCTGCTCTCTGGGTAAATGTGCAGATCAGCCCGTTTGGCGCGGTGGCCAAGAAGGACGTCGATCCGTCAGTCGAAGCTAGGCTGATCCATGACCTCTCTTTCCCGGTCGGTGACTCAACCAACGATGCATCCGACAAAGCGAGCTTTCCGGATGCCCACTACACAAACGTTGCAGCGATCGCGCGTCGTATTGACGAGTGTGGGGAGCTGCACCCCGGTGTGCTCGTGTGCATCATGAAAGGCGATGTCAAAGGAGCTTTCAGGCACTTGATGTTATCAAGTAGGTCCGTTCGCTGGATGGGAGGATATATACCAGATTGCCGGGCTCTCGTTATCGATATGTCCGCTCCGTTTGGGTGGTCCGGTTCACCGCCGTACTATGCGGCATTTGGTGGAGCCATTTCATGGCTTGTGGGTCGCGAGAGCCCTCACTCGCTGACCGGAGGAAAAAATGTGGATGCAGACCCCTTGTTCCCGTACGAGTGGGTAGATGATCACGTTCTCGTTGAGGCAGACACTCCTGGCCGTTTATCGGTAGCCTCGGCGGCACTACGACTGGCAATGATGGCGGTGCTAGGTCCACGATCTAACAATGAGAAAATGTTTTGAAAATGTTTTCCTGGAGTGAACCATATCGGTATCGATGGACTAATTTTTCTCTTGATTGGATACAGACTCCTGTTCCACAGGACGCTCGCTATCTGTACAAGACGTTCTCGCTAAGCTACAGGCCCATGCACTGGCCGAATCAAGTCACCAAAAGTATGCTATCACATGGAAGCAATGATGTAGATGGTGCGCCAGCGCCGGTACGTCGCTGTGGACCGAAATGTCGACTCCAGTCAGCTCATTGCGTTCGCGATATCCTGTTGGCATCGAGCAGATGGATCGCATGGTAATTCGGCCTCCACCATTCTGTCCAAACTTGGCCACATCAGCTGGTATCATCGGCGAATCTGTGGCTACTCTGTCGGTCGTCATGCGGGATACAGACTCGCTATCCAAGGGATGTCACGGCTGTCGCCAGCGCCACGAAGGAAACGCCCCGTGTCAGCCATTCTTCTCCGTCGACTCCGCTCCAACTGCGATTTCAAGTCCGAACACGACCGTATTCTATGGGGGGCTGCGGTCGTAAGCTTTTTCTTCCTTCTGCGAAGGTCAGAGTACTTAACCAACCACAGCACATCAAATAGCTACGCAATTCAACGTCGGGATGTGACGTTCTGGACACGAGAAGGGGGTTATGCGTTATCCGCCAACGCAGCTTACATTGTACAAGTCAAGTTCAGAGGAAGTAAAACAGACCAGCGCGGACTGGGAACGACCAGGTCATTGGAGCACTCGACGTTGCATGGTTGTGTCCAGTGAAAGCAGCTTGGGCGTTGGTCTCGCACGGGAAAAGCATCGGGTTGTCTGACGACTCCTTGCTCTGTACAATCAGCAAGGGCCAGCCAGTACCGGCAAACGACATGGCAGCAGCAATCAAAAGGGCAGCAGTCGACATCGGGGAGCAGGCATCAGAGTACGGGACACATTCTCTGAGGAGCGGCGGTGCTACCGCTCTGTTCGCTGAAGGCGTTGATAGACTCGCTATCAAGCATTTTGGACGCTGGAGCTCAGACTGTTACGAGCGCTATGCTTGTATGGACGGAACAACGATTGGAACGATGGTCAAGAAGATGGTGCATGGTGCCGGTCGTCATTTCACTAGTCGCGAACCGAGACTACGTCAAGAGGGTACATCCACGCCACACCCCGGCTGGAGGCGGTGACCACCTAATAAAATGTTCTGCCGTCCCCAAGTGCAATAGGTGAAGGCGGAAAATTGATGAAATCGGGATGCGGAATCAGATATCTAAATGGGTTAGAGTAATGACTCATCTTATTGCTTATTGTATATTTAAACTGGTGCAAATCAATTTTATGACCCGCTACCAAGCTCTTTCAAAAACAATTTCTTGAGCATCAGTCGCGCTTTCATTGAAATGTATAGTTTATTGAAAAAACAAAGTGGGCATTCTCAGTGCCTACTGTAATGAATACCGAATAATGGCTCTCACTCATTGCTGTATCACTCATCGGACTTGCTGCAAATTCTCGAATGAGAGATATCCCCTAAGAATTCATGTTGAATGTTAGCCGCGTCAACTTCTTTCCCAACTTGAGAGAAATTACGCGCTGAAAAAACATGGCGAATGATCCAGTATATACAACTGACAAAAAGAATCACCTCCCAGCAGGTCTCACTTCTCCTAGCTCTATCCCATGAACTATCAAAGGGTATCTATCTTAGCCTAGATGGCCAACCGGCAGATCGGACAAGTTCTTTGTTGCCAACGACTGTGGCAGCCGATGCAGAACGTGTGGTCACCGGGTGTGCGCACTGCCTCATCAGCAGCTATGGACTCAAGGCAGATCGGGCACTAGGGGGCGCTTGACTGCCTGTGCACGTCCTCGTAGAGATGCGTGTGGCGTGCGGCGTGCGGCGTGCGGCGAGCTCTTCCTCTTCAGCCTCCAGTTGTGCGCGGCGAGCGCCTCCTCCTCGTGGCGGATCTCGGCTTCGAGGCGATCGCGCACGCTTGCCTCGCGCTTCCTGGTGTCCAGTTTGTCGCGCCAAGCTGACAGAGCCTCCCCCGCGCGTCGAAAACGTTCTTCTGTGTCCTCGATAGAAGAGCAGAGAGAGAGATCGGGTTCGGGCGCTGGGGTGGGCGCTAGGTTTTGCAGCCATTGGACGACGTGCAGGTGACCATTCTTGGCGGCCCAGTCCATCGCTTCGGTAGTACAACCTTCCGTGCGGTTGGGGTGCAGCCACTGGATGATGTCCAAGTGACCGTTCCAAGCGGCTCTGTTCATAGCGTCGGTGGTGCAACCTTCCGTACGATTAGCATGCAGCCATTGGATGACGTTCAAGTGACCATATCTGGCAGTTCCACTTGTTTTCAATAACCATCGTTTCTTGAATGGGACGAAGCGAAGGCAGAAGCGATTTTATAACTAGAGGCAACTAACTGTTAATGGAATTCTTTATAAAGATGGATAATATTAGGTAGTTTTCTGTATACTATTTACTGTATACTAATTTTGATCGTTGCTTATAAGAAATATATGAGTAGAATCTTATCATGTCAACAAATAACAATGACAACAAACCAACGTATGTTCGTTCAGCTACCGCCAAAAGATTTCT
>NW_008649031.1:440721-456946 GCF_000247585.1 Phytophthora nicotianae INRA-310 | reverse complement strand
GCATTGGTGCTGGTGTGGGCAACTCGGCCGGTAACCAGACCAACTTCGTGGACTACTTCAACAAGAGTTCGTACCGCCAGGTGCTCGACAGCGAGATGGCCAAGGAAGGAGTGACCGTCCCGTCGCCCGACCTGCCCGAGATGGTGTTCGCCAAGAAGCGCGCGGCCACGTCGGCCTCGCAGATGAAGTTTGTGGTCACCCGTTTTTTCCAGATGTACCGGCGCACCCCTACGTACAACCTGACCCGTGTGATCCTGGCCGTCTTCCTGGCGCTGCTATTTGGACTCGTGTTCGTGGATGCAGAGTACGATTCGTACTCTGGTTTGAACTCGGGCGTCGGGATGATCTTCCTCGCGACGCTATTCAACTCAGTGGTGGCCTTCCAAGTGTGTTACGTCTGTCATGTGTCGAACGCGCCTCGTTCTACCGTGAACGCGCGTCTCAGACGTACAACGCCTTATGGTACTTCCTGGGCTCGACACTCGTAGAGATTCCGTACTGCTTCTCTTATTACTTTCAAGTTTACGTAAGACATTGTATCGATACACCATAGGTGTGTCAAAGATCCAACTTGGTCGATTATCAAACATCCAAAATGGCACCAGCGTTTCAGTCTTAGGAGTTTTCACCACGATTTCATCTCTTGCATACTTAGCACTAAACGAACTGGTTCTGTTAAACATTTCAATTCCTTGATTAACCGTCCATCTACACGTATCCATATAGGATTTAGCTAACTTACGTTGCTTTCGCGTGAGTTTGATTCTGTATTTCCTGGTTCGCTTCATTACCTGAGTTGTTGTTTCTTCCTCCTGACTCTTTTTCTTCGATTTTACTATCCCTTTTACAGGTTTTGTATCGTCGACGTCCCATTTTTTTTTTACATGAGAATACTTGTATAATCGAGAGTATATCGTCTGCGAGTTCGTTATCGATGTTTGGTCCAAAACCAAGATTTCTGAACCAAATTGCTTGAAGAAGAACTCAATGAGTTCGTAAGCAAATCTACATAGTCTATCCCTGTGATGAATGACAACGGTTCCGACATCTTCTTCGATAACCTGTTGTATAAGGGACTGGAGACCTTTACGTTTCCAGTTAATACCTGAACCAATATCATCGATAATGATAGCATTGGGATATTCTTTCTCGCATACTAGTGATCTGTCTTTGTAAATCATCTTTTTGATGTCTGGAAGAGACGCGACAGTAACAGATTGTTTTCTTTTGAAAAGAAGTATCCATACCGCTAGAAATATCGTTGGGTGCTTCTTTTCCAAGAATCGAGTTAATGTCGTACAATCGGTGACCTTTATCCCCATATCTAACAGAAGCAATTTTACCGCTATCAGCCCATCTTTGTAAAGTGTCACTGTGGACTTGGAGAAATCTTTTGGCGGTAGCTGAACGAACATACGTTGGTTTGTTGTCATTGTTATTTGTTGACATGATAAGATTCTACTCATATATTTCTTATAAACAACGATCAAAATTAGTTCTCTGGATATTTATATCCAGAGTTTTAGGGGGGATCGGAAAGCGTCGACGATCCTGTCAAATAACATTTTTATGTATATATCTGTAATTATTTGAAACCTAAGAGCGAATATTTATATACTATAATGACTCAGAAACTAATAAACTGTTTTCTTGTATGCCCACAAGGGTGAATGTTGACCCAGTCGGCCTAGAACAATATTCAAGCAACCTTGTACGAATGTAATCCAGTCACATTCAAGCTACCTTATGGCTTCAACTTAGGGATCGAAGCAACTAGCAGTTAGTAAATACAATCACACAAATGTCATGCGTCCAGCTTCAGATATACATGCATCTCGATGAAGCACATGTACTCAATACGAAATTAACACTGCGATACGATTGAAATTGATTTAGAGACGGCAACCATCAAATTCTCAACTAAGAAAAGTAAAACAAAAAGTCCAATTGTCGCTGGCGAAGTGGGGGGCCATCCTTATTCGCGCTTCAGTTTCTTCCTATTGACAAATATTATATTATTAAATATTGAGTATCCAAATATCCAGAGCTTCCCGGGCGCAGCACGGCATTAGTATACAGTAAATAGTATACAAAAAACTACCTAATGTTATCCATCTTTATAAAGAATTCCATTAACAGTTAGTAGGCCTTAGAAGTAAAAATAAAAAGCAAAAGCTCATTTCTTAACATGCTAGAGCAAGAATTAGCTGACATAACTAAACGCGGGAATAGATTGAGTGACCTGCCTAGCCACAGACCGCGCCATCTCAATGTCGGGACCTAGCATACTGGCGATATCATAGTATCGTTCGATGCTCTCACGAATCCCGCCACTGTCACTAGCCTCTGCGATAGAGGGCAAAACATTTATCAGCTTCAGTCGCTTCACGGGATCTTGGAAGCATGGGAGCTTAATCTCCGTACCAGCAGGCAATGATTGCGCCAGGAGTGTCCTGATCACTTGGAAAGCTTCGCCTGGTTTCTTAATGATCGCTTTGAGGATCGTGCCCTCGGAGACCCAGAAGAACTGCCAATTGTCGGTTAAGTCAGTAAGTAGTGCCATCACTGGGTCTTTGACGAGCAGATCTAAAGCGATCAGCTGTGACAGCGCCTGGTAGACGGAGCCTCGTTTAACCTCCCTCTTCACTTCAATCACCAGTTGCGAGGTGCTACAACAACGCTCTGTCGGAGCCTCTTCACGCCAGGCAAGAACTCCACTTCGGACGGGTGCCCATCGATGAGATCACTGAGTATGAGAAGATCAGTGCGTCCAACGAGCTCAATGTCGCGACCAGGAATAGAAACGCTGAGGATGTCTTGACCTTTTTCCACGCCGACCACGCAAAGCTACTTTTCTTCTAGTACAGCGCCAATGTTGCGTTCCACGTACTCGCGATATCGTTCTCGCTGCTGCTCCTCGGTGAGCACGATCTCTTTGCTGCATTCAATGATAACGCTCTCCCACTTGTATGGATCAACCGAAGACCCCTCTCCAGCAGCAAATGGAACTGTGCGCACACGTTCCACCTGAACGTCCAAGTCGTTCAGAAGCTGCCTGCCTTGGGTCGAGCCTACCCTCGAAAGGACATATCGTTTACGTTTCTTCCCCACCGTCACAGCGTGAATTTCTTTGATCATTGTATCCGGGGAATCCTCATTAGCTGAAACAACAGCACCCTCCCGAACCACCACCAGCACGTGAACTTGGCCTTCCCCCAGTTGAAAGCTCTCTCCAAAGTACTTGGCGTTCTTCAGCCACAGCGACGGCATCATCTTCTCAAAGCCTCGCGGGTGCCCATGCTCATCGAGCACCACAGATTCCGCGCCAGCCTCAGTCAGCCGCGCGCCGTCCTTCTTCGCCAGGTAGACTTGCAGCTTGTCGGCTTCACACTTGATCGTGTCAGGCTTCTTCACCTTGATCGCATCCTTTACGTCATCCACCGAGTCACTCATGTCCACTCGCACCGAGAACACGCTCCCCGCCACACCAACGATCGCACAGAAGAGCTTTACCTCGAGCTGGCAGATTCTTGAATGAGAAAGGAATTTCTAACCGTACTTAAGCGGGACCATATACCTATTTCGTCCAATGAAAAAAATGTTTCAAACAAGGGATACATTAAGCGGCATCATCTCTTGGATCGTCATACATCAGTGCCTTGCATAGCTCCATCCGCTTCAATAAAAATCGCCAGAGAGGATCAGCTTCAAAAGTTGAACGGTGCGCCACAATCATCAAATAATCACTAACGCGACTGAGCATTGTAAGAATATGATTGGGAGTGTTCAAGAAACCAACTTTGTCAGTTCGAACCATGCTGATCAAGCTGATAGCAGTCTCTTTTCCTTGACAAGAGTCAGTAGTGAGGCATCTAACTTCCAATTCATTGGCTATGCAACACTTGACGTGTAACTCCTCGTTCCATTCATAACAAGAACGCCTTAAAAGGTCGATCAGCAGCTTCAATTGCGCTTGATATGGAGTGATGACGAACACCGACCAATTTGGTTCAGTATTGTTCCACTTCTGTTTCTTGTGTCTTGCAATACTTTGGAGCTTCTCGATAATCCACTGCGCCTCAGCATAATTCGTTTCACCATCTTCTCTTCCATTTATGAGATTTGCCAGTAGAGCCCGCTGACTTCCAATAGCGCAATCTCGTAAACCCTGCATACCGTTTAGCAATCCAGGCTCGCGGAACTTCTTTCCAGTAGTGATTTTAAATGGATTGAAGGCTTGAAGAATATCTATAATCTTTTGGTGACATCTATGCTGAATATTTAATCAAATGTGAAGACTCTTAGCAATCTTTGTTGGGCCAAGATGCTGTAACGAAAAGATTTGTTTGATCATTTTTGTCGTCCAGGTCAATCTCGTTTGCTGGTTGTGTTTTTTTTTGCGCCAATTTCTGACTTGGGCTTGGGACGCGGCCATGGATCTCGGTTCTCTCTTAGCACTTTTCATTCGGCGGCAGTACTCTTCAAACAGCGCGTCAACGTTTCTTTCCTTCATGTTCTCACATAACTCCACTAGAATCGCGCTTTCTTCCGCTTCCCAATGTAATCTTGTTTTCATCGCGTCGTTGGTTTGGAGAAATTCAAGTAATCGATTGTCCAAAGTCGAGATTCTGTCCAAAGTCGTTACCGGTATAGCTGTGTGGTATCGGGTTTACCGTATGATAGATATTTGTTTGAGATCGTGATGCAAACGCAAAACTCAGAAGTGAATCGAGTTATGAATGAGTCTCCTTCGCAAGCTTCAGTATCTATGTCATCACCACGGAACAAGCATTCGAAAAGCAAAAAGTTTCGATCAACAAAAAAAAATATCACAGAAAACAAGCTCGGTGACGGAAAGAACGCTTTTTCAAGTACGAGTCCACGGAAAAAATGTATAACCATGAAAAGCTGGAATGCTTGCCAACCAAGTTAACTATTTCTAGCTAACTCTATCGTGAGCTCGCTGTAACTCGAGTTTAAAAAAAAGACAACGATTCTTATCTGTGGATGGCATGCACTGTCAGTGGTTATCGACTCGGTCCTTGGGCGCGTGCTTAAAGCTTGAGTCTCCATGGTGGGAGATAGTGAAATAAGCATTTGTTTTGGTGGTTAAAGCTCTTCTTTACGATTCTTTTGGAGCCATTGAACTACTTCGAGGTGGTTATGACGAGTGGCGCTGTTCATGACTCCGGTTGTGCACCCCTCAGTACGGTTAGCGTGTAACCATTGAACAATGTGAAGATATCCATTGGAAGCAGTCCGATCCATTGCATGCGCAGTACACCCTTCGGCGCGGTGTTCATGTAACCATTGGACTATGTGAAGATATCCATTGGAAGCAGCCCGATTCATCGCATGCGCATTACACCCTTCGGTGCGGTGTTCGTGCAACCACTGAACTATGAGGAGAGGTCCGTTCCACGCAGCGAAATCCATAGCACCAGTCGTGCACCCTTCGGTGCGGTGTTCGTGCAACCATTGTAATATATGGAGGAACCCGTGCCTGGCTGCGTAATCCATCGCCCAGTAAGTACAGCCTTCGGTGCGGTTCTCGTGTAGCCATTTGATGATCTCAGAATGTCCGTATCGGGCAGCCTTGTTCATGGCTTCGGTTGTGCACCCTTCGCTGCGATGCTCGTGTAGCCACTTGACGATGTCAAGGTGTCCAAACCTGGCAGCGTCATCCATGGCGTGAGTGGTGCACCCACCAGAACAATTCTTGTGCAAATATCGAAGTACTTTGAGGTGTCCGTGTTTCGCAGCATTGTCCATAAGCTTTGTCGTACAGCTCTCAGAACAACCGATGTGCAGCTCTTGAACCGCTTCGAGATGCCCGTTGATGACAGTTTTCAGCATGGATTGGCTCGTCTCGATCATGGTTGGTATAAATTCAGTTTTAGGAAATCAATTTTAATATGAACAGATTTTGGCGCCAAAAAAATCGAACAACTCTGGTCGGCGGCTTTTTTTGGCGCGAAAAAGTGGCACGGAATGAATGTAGTCATTGAAGTTAACGAGATATACGCTTGAACTCATCTCATTTAACAATTTGCAAGAAACAACAACAACGCACCTCCGTCTTCAACACGATGTCTTCAACAACACCTAAGATTGCTACTCTTTACGCGTGCAAAGATGACGAGATCCCCTGGAAGTGTTGTGGCGAGTTCAGCCCACCGGTTCATCGCTGAAAGCCCGAACCAAACCTTCATTCAAGAACGAGGGCGAGTTTAAGAAAGCGGTGGAGTTGCATCTCGACTGGTACAACCGTGACCCGACGCCGTTCGTCTCGTTGTTCGACAGCGAAAAACATGTCTGGAACTGGGCTAAGTACCACTTGGGACGTCACAACAACGACATTGTCCTCTTGAAAATTAAGGCGTCGGAACTGGGTTCGCTCTTTCGAGTGTGGTACTTGGTACAATGCAAACTGGTTCAAACATCGATACGCAAGGAATGGTACGATGAAGGGTTCTTGGTGCTACGTAAGATCCCCCGCCAAAGTATTATACAAACGATCCACATATCACAAATTGAAAATTATTCAAGCGAGGGCAGTGACATAACAAGTATTGACTCCGATTCCGACTCCGACTCCGATGTTAGCGATACCGTCGATGGTTGAAACAAATGTGATATTACTGAGAACACTGAAGCATCCTTTTTGATCTCTGTGAATATATGGACTACTTACGCCCCCCGTTAGCATCATGTAATTGGCTATGCGTTCTTGTAACGCATGTACTGCGGTACTTTTTTCTGTCTACGCTTCTTGCGCTACAGACCTCACCGAAATGCTCTCAGCCGTCGCGGTCCGTGGTTTTCCTTTCAGCACACTCCTTAGCAGTTCCAGCATGTACCTCGCTGTGTCGACACCTCGGCTTCGACAGTGGGTTGCATAACAGTACAAGACGCTTTTATTACAATAAGCGGCTTGAACTCATGGTCTCGAATCAGCCTTTCAAGCATCTCTGAGCATTTCGAGTATTACAAACCAGCGTCAACCTTGCCGATCCTGTTTACCAAAAAATTCAAGATCAGTATTTTGTTCACGGGGTAGCTTTGTGAGTTTTTGTATAAGGTGATACTCTCGCTATAAAAACGTAATATCACAATTGTCTTCATGAAGAGAACAAAGTGGTGTTCTATTTTTGTCTAATTTCATTTCAAAACCCTCAAATTTCGGAAATGGTGGACAGGAGAGAACACTATTCCTCCCTTGTTCGTTACCGTCCACTTTGCAAACTGTCGTAATGGCACCCGTACGTTTCGGCGATCTAAAGGAGTATGTGGTCCAGTCGTGCGACCAGCAACGTGGCTTGGCTGCTCACATGCGCCAGGCGGATGACAACTTGGGGCGGACGTTGTTTAAACGTAACGATCGCCAGTTCCTCAACAAGGTCATTCATGATGCTTCCATGGATCACCGACCAGAATATGACAAGCGACTCAAGCAACTCGCGAAGCTTATTGGGGTAATCGACGCCGACGCGACCCACCACGACGTGGGTACTGACCACAGGTTCAAGCGTCACGAACAAGAGAATCGGAAGCTTAAGCGTCAGCTAGAATTTGCGCTGACTGAACTCAAGAATTACCAAGACAACTTCACAAAGCTTAAGAGAGCGCTGGAGGATGTAGACTCTGAATTCGATTGTAGAGACTCTCAGCGCAAGATACTCCAAAACAACTCCACAAAGTTTCAGCGAGCACTGGAAGAAGTACGCTTTGAATTCGAGTGTAAAGACTTTCAGCGCAAGGTACGTCAAGTCCTTCAAGGCAACTCCATAAAGTTCGCATCAGCAAGGAGAAGGTGACCCGTGAATGGATAGCAGCTCAAGCCCGTGAACTTTTTCACAGCAGCAGGACGGAAGAGGAAGCTGAGGAGCACCCGATTCGCTTCACGGCATCCGATCCGTGGGTGTCTTCGTTCATGCAGCGCAATGGTTTCAGCCTCCGTCGTCGCACCAATCTCACTACACTAACCGACGAGGAGTTGGTGCGCCGCGCTGTGTCTTTCATGGGCTTCTTGGAGACGCACAAGGGTGAGATGAATCGCGATCGCACCGTGTTAATGGACGAAAAGGCTATCTACTTCGAGGACCCACGAGATCGCACTGTAGACGTTGTTGGACGCCGCCATGTGGTCATCCACTCCACGGGCTTCGCTTCAATGCGGATTACGGCTGCGTTTGCAGTGACTGCGTCCGGAAAGAAGCTGCCTCCGTGCCTGATCTGGAAGCGAAAGACGCGTGGCCCGATTGAGCGTCTTGGAGGGTGCTACGTTTCGGACGGTGTTATACAACAATAGAACGCCGAGTACTATTCGGTATTATACGTTAACTTGATAGTTGCTTATCATGAAATCAATGATATACTAATAAGCGTATATGCATATGGCCTCCTGTAGCGGCGAAATTTTTTGAAAGAAAGCTAAAAAAAATGAAGCAGCTAGAAGCTATGGAAGACAGCTCTAAGAGCGGTGCAGCCGGGCGCGCACGTTTTCGTCGCCGCGGCAGTTCTCGTCAGTGCGCGTGATCATCGCGCAACCGTAGATGTCGTCTTCATTGAACTTCTGCAGCAGCAGCACTTGATCATAAGCGGCGGCAGCCTTAAAGCCTTCGTCATGGAAGCCCTCAAGAAGCAGCTCAACAACAAAGGTTTCTTCGAGCTCCAAAGCATCACAAATGGTTATCGGCTTTCCGAAGTACATCCAGCATTCGCGGCATACGATCACTTCGCCGATCTTCTCTTTGAAAAGACGAGCGACTTCGCGTGCTTGATCAAGGCTTTCGACATCCCAAAAGAGCACAGCAACGTTATCAGGCATTGGCAACATAGCCCAATCGATATCCGCTGCGCGCGAACGCGATGCGTTGAGCCACATCTTTGATGCCAGCCAGGGCATCATTGAAGCTGGAGATCTTGCTGGAGCTGGTAGACATGTTCGAGTATATTTTTGACTGGCAGAAATCAATTTTGAGCAGCGGACAACACCGAGTATATTTTTGACTGGCAGAAATCAATTTTGAGCAGTGATCAACATCGAGTATATTCTTGACTGTCGGAATTCATTTCTTTCGAATAAAAAAATCAGCAGCGATCGGATACATTGCTATATTTTCGGGAGCAGCGGTTTGAAGGCCACTAACTGTTAATGGAATTCTACATAAAGATGGAGAATACTAACTAGTTTTTTGTACTATGTGATAGTTGATTATTATGATAATTTACTTGCGCACCCGCTGGCGTTTTTTTTTTACCTTGCTCGCGAACGTTCTCCCGTTTTCCTTCCACGCGCTCTTGGTGTGCTTGATTACGCTTTTGGATAGCTTATCGGCAACTTCAGGACTGGCGACGGTCTTGGTTTCGGAGATGCTCATGATATTATTCACTGACCGAAGAATACGTGGCTCGATCGCGTCCACCACTTGTCTTCGAATATGTCTCGGAGAATCTTTCACAAAATCAATCATGGCAGTATTGTGTCTCGTTGTAAGACGAGCCCTGCATCCGTAGGCGAGAGTTGTGCTTTCTTCCAACGCGTCCCTCGTCCGCTTTAAAACTGGAGTTGACTTGGTGAGCACGTCAGTCGACAGCTTGAGAGCAAACTTCGAGAAGTCTGTGAAGCGGTAACTAGCTTCCTTCAGTTGTCGCTCGTGGCGGTCGTTAGTTTCTTTTCGCTGCCATTCGTGGCGATCATTCGCATCGGCTAGAGCTTCCTTAAGCTATCGTTCGTGACGGTCGTTGACTTCCATTAGTTGCCGTTCATGACGGACGTTAGCTTCCTTGAGGAGCGTTCTTGTCTCCTCTAGCCCCTTCTGAAGAACAGCTACGACATCCATGGCGAGTTTCAGTTTTGCGTTTTGTTTGGCGCGAAACAAATACCGTCAAATCTCGTTTAGGTACGATATCCATGCGAACAAAAACAATACTTATTGTATATGTTATCTTTCGCGAGTAAGTCGGAACGCACGAATGTTTTTTGAAATGATACCACCGGTTATCAAAGAACATATTGCTGTATGTACAATTAGGATGATGCTTACCACATCCATGGTAGATTATAATATATCCAAACTACTTCCGGTTGATGATTTCTTTTGCATCAACGATCGATTGTACGATTTTGCATCCGCGGTTTTGATATGCTTTGGTCCGCTCACGTTGCTAGCCTTTTATTGGTAACTTGAAATCACATATATCGATGATGAGTCTTCGAATAGACTGGTCGGATCAAATCCTGAATACTCTGTTAATAATTTGCTTCATATTACTTCGTCGCGGTGTGGCTAACACCAAAGCCGGTACTAAAATAAGCATATGTTGTAAATATGACTGTACTTATGCGTTTGGTTTTATCAATGGTTTCTTCACTAGATCCTCCATATAGAATAACCTTTTTAGATGCTTCTGGTAACTCTAAAGTGGCTGCAGTTTTGTTTTGATTACATCTATCTTCGAGCTTTTCGTATAAATGTTCTACGTGGAATCTCCTATCACTAAACACAAATACAAAGTGCCCTTTTTCCATTAGCTCAACAGTGCTATCAATGATTAATGTATTCCGATGAGGATCGTTTACAATGGATTCAACGATAGATGAATAATCAATGATACCATTATCGTGGATGCTGAATTTGCAATGAGCATAGAGAGCATAATACTCTATAAGCTTTGCTGTGGATTTAAATAAGTCCTGTTCAATATTATATCCTGGTAATGACTCAGCTTCTAAAATAGGACCAAGCCATGATTGATGAATAATATCAAGTTTGTATTCCCGTATATCTGGAGTAGCACTAAGGCCAAGTGTATAACGGGAATGGATTCGACGAAACACCTTTCGAAATTCTGTTGAACAATACATTGTTGACTTTCATCCATAATAGTTAGTCCGACTTCTTTGAGTATATCGTCAATCTGTATTTGTTGGGTTACCCACGCATACTTCGCGGTTTTGCCGATTTTAGGTAATGGCTTTTTTTTTCTTTTTGTTTAAACGATTTAAGTTCTAATATCGTATTGATAATGGATACTATTATATCACCGTCCTTCTTTTGTTTTCCATATAGCGTTCCAATTTGCGCAGTAGGAAAGTATTGAGTCAGTAGCACTACCCACTGATCAAGTAAATATGTGTTGTGTACAACTATTAGCGTCTTCAGTTTCATTCGCCCAATGATATCTTTCGCATCAAAACTTTTTCCACATCCAGCTTGTTGCTTGATAGTAAATCGACCAAATTTTACCTCCTTGAAATGCTTAACGACATGATCAACCACAATCATTTTATTTGGGTTGCTCTTATCGATGTATTCAATCCTTTCGATACGATTAGATGAAGGCAATTGAATATCTACGCTAGTAAGAGGCCTACATGCAGATTCCTTTCCCTGATTCATCAATTAAATCAGTATGTATCGAGGAAACTCAATAACTTTAAACCATTAGCTCGAATGTCATGGTAATCACGACTTCAAGTTCAAGAACGCTCTGAACCAACACGGCGTTTCTTATGGTTTCTCCACATCCAACTGCATGGATCGACAATTACGTGTTTAGCATAGTTTAAGATGTGCCGGCGATCACGTCTGTCGTGCAAGCTGCAACTTGATGTTTTACAAGTTCAAGTACGGCAAGTTCAAGACCAGGGAGAGATTCGACAATGGTAGCTTAAGCTTTCAATTCATTCTCAATTTTGCCCTCAGCAGCTCAACTGAGTCTCAACAAGCGTGTAAACGTGACATCGAATCACTTTGTACAATTTAGTTTCCTTTCGCATCTTTGTGATACGATCAATAGTACGAATGGTATATTTGCGCAGAAGTTTAATTAAGGTTTTATTGCCATATAAGTCAGCATACTCACACGCATTAAAAGCAACTCCTGTTTCAGTAAGTACTGCTTTCATTGTTCGAATTTATATTTTATACATCTATCTTAGATCACTATACTTACTAAGTCATCAGCATCCATATTCGACATTGTGGCGAACGATGCTGGCTTTATTCGAAACTGCGTATATCCCTTAATGCAGCAAGCAAATATCAACATACCAATGATACCCATTACTATGCCGATAACTATCGTTATCGTATCAGGATTATACTGGTTTGCTTTCGTTTTTTGCGAGTCCGAAGAGTTTGTTATGGACAATGCTCCCCCATTACACGTCCCTCCTGAACCGGCCAAGACACCAGAAAATATTCCAGAGAAAGATCCTGGCGCTACAGACGTAGTTGTTGTACCTGTCGCTGATGCTGCTGGTGCAAGCACAACGGGTGGGTTTACAGTAGTTCTTGTTGTGCTAGTAGTTGAGGATCTTGCTGGAAACGAATCTGTTATTTCGCTTGTTGAACCAGTCGATCCTAATGTCGACGAGCTTGTAGTTGCACCTGTTGTTGACGGAAGAGAATTTGTAGTTGCGATAGTTGATGTTGATGAACTTGTTGATACATCCTCAGCTGGTGCACTTGCTGTTGTCACGTCAGTTGGTGATTCAATTATCGATGTGTCTGCCACACTATTTGACGGTATCGTTTCAGGTACAACAGGTGCACTTAGTGTTGATGTATCAACGCTTGGTACGCTAGCTGCCACGCTTGGTACTTTTACAATAGGTACGCTAGTCTGCGTATTGATAGTGGAAGGTATTGCATTTGCCGTAACAGTAGGGATAGATACACTAGGCGAAGTTGTACTCGTCGGACAGTATTTTTGGTATGACGCAGTGGATTTGTTTGCCGGGTTGCCACACCATTTGTCCAGTAATGCTTGCACCTCTATATATTTTTTCGCATACAAGTGATCTGTCTTTGTAAATCATCTTTTTGATATCTGGAAGAGACGCGACAGTAACAGATTGTTTTCTTTTGAAAAGGAGTATTCATACCGCTAGAAATATCGTTGGATGCTTCTTTTCCAAGAATTGGGTTAATGTCGTACAATCGGTGACCTTTATCCCCATATCTAACAGAAGCAATTTTACCGCTATCAGCCCATCTTCGTAAAGTGTCACTGTGGACTTGGAGAAATCTTTTGGCGGTAGCTGAACGAACATACGTTGGTTTGTTGTCATTGTTATTTGTTGACATGATAAGATTCTACTCATATATTTCTTATAAGCAACGATCAAATTAGTATATACTAAATAGTATACAAAAAACTGCCTAATATTATCTATCTTTATGAAGAATTCTATTAACAGTTACTAGCCTCTCTGTTTTTTTTCTAAGTTGTTGCGCAACTCATTCAATTCTCGAAACACAGCGTCCACCGTTTTGAATTTATTTTTATATATAATTAAAGTTTATTATATCATGTACGTTTTGCTTTTTTGTTCTAGTCATCTAGGATGGCATGAAGACGTCCTGCGATGCGATTTACGTCATCTCGGGTCGAACCATTCTCAGGAATTCCATCGCTGAATCGTTCGATTCCATCATCTGTGCGCTTGAGAAAGCGCCATTCCACATAGTTTGTAACCACTCCGTATACGTGTTCTTCATTGTTGATTTCCGCAGCGACTTCCATACCAAGAACGCTTTGTGCGGATCCTTTCTTGAAATTCCAGTCTTTTGCTTCCACAACACATACTGTCTTTTTACCACGACTGATCAAGAAATCCACCACACCATTAGCTTTCACAAAGGATCCAGCGAGCTTCGATTGAATCGATAGGCGCACTCGCTCAGAATCCTTGCCAGCTTTTTTGAACATGTGAACAACATGCTCGAAGATAGCACTCATGAATTGGACACGCGTCGCTTCATTTGTAGTTGGATCGTTGTATGCCCATGACTTCACTTCAAGAGACTTCATCAGCTCGTCCAAAGAGTTATCGTCGATGCCATTTGCTTCCGTCATCAGTTTATGAAACGGACCTTGAGTTACTTCTCCATCGTCAATACGAAATCGTTTTGGCAGTGACTCATACTCCACTGCAGAAAATGCAGTGTTACCATCTTTCCCTTGTTTCGACGCAATTGCGTTGTTCAGTATCGTCCAGTCACGCTTGCGCTTGGCTGGAATATTTGCGATGCGCTCGGCTTCCTGAAATGCCACATCAGCTTTCTGTTGTTCTTCTTCGATCTTCCGTTGCATCTCATGAACGACACGTTGCTTTTGGATTGTTGCCAGAATAAGCTTGTTTTTTTTCATTTTCGGGCATCTTCACAAGTACATGAACCACATCTTCGCCCAAGTCATCGTGGAAAACCTTCCGCAAGCGCTTGGTAGACAGAAGGGGCTTGGCAAGTAATTCTCTTGCCAGTGTCGGGTTCTCCAGTAACGTCTCGACTTTATCTGCACCAACCCATTCATCGTTGATACGCGCAGGAAAGAGTTTAATCTTGTTAGCTTGAACATTGGCTAGATCATCTGACTGTTTAACGCAGATAGCATCCTTCAGGTCATCGATCGTATCGTCTGGCGCCATTGATACAGAGAATGCATCGGAGCCAGCGCCTATCATCCAGCAGAATAGCTTCATCTTTTACTGAGGTACATGAGGGAGAACAATGTGTACCACACATCATTTGGACCGGAATCAGATTTCTCACTCTGAGACTCATGTGTACCGCACATCGTTGGAAACAGAATTAGATTTTCTACCATCGAGACACTGATATAAATAACTGAAAATGGGACTAAGGTGAAAATAAGATATTGCAGGTATTGCCAAAGGAATAAAGTACTTTTCAAACGCACCTCCATCGATGCCACTTTCCAAACACGATGTCACGGTTGCATTATTAGGATAATTTGTGTCGAGAGAAGATAAAACGTTTGGTTTCGCTCAGCTACTCACAATTTATGTGTCGCAGCCAGCCAGCAAGCTCAATAAATTATCACAATTTCAATAGAATCAACATAAATAACGGGTTATGGGCATTATTGACAGCAAAATAAATTATTTTATCGGTCAATAAATATTGCCTTTTCAGTATATTTATTATTCGGTATCCCTGGAAACAATGTTCACGTTCAACACACTCGACGTCCCGAAGGATTCAACGACTCAGAGGAAGGATTCTCCTTCGGTTTTGAACTGTTTCCCGAGTTTCTTCCGGTGTATCCCAATGAATTCAACAGGTTCGAATGGCAGGAATTTCATCGCTCCGCTGGGAATACCTGGTTACCCTTCACCAGCTGCAGCGTGTAACCCACTGTACACCTGCGAGGGATACTCTTGGTATACGATATATACGCGTTAGTAATAGTAATAAAGTATGACGTAGTTAATAACTGCGCAAGTACTATTTTTCAGTTTTTTTGTAAGCGCGGGGGGATGCGCGCGCTTAAATTTGCTTTTGAACCCCCACGTGTCATTGATCAAACGATGGAAGCGGTCGCAACCAGAACTCGGAGCGCTCAAAAGCGGAAAGCGCGCTTAAACTGTTCCCACGCGGAAGCGGAAGTGCACACGACTGTCCCCGAGCGGAAACGAAACCGTGCGGAGGCCCCCGCACGGGCACCCAAGCGTCCACGCCGGTAATTGTGTAGCAACTACCGTTTCTTTCATGATGATTGTAACAATTTTTTTTCCTGGTTAGGGAAACTTCCGATCAAGACGCTCTCGAGCGGATCGTGGAAGCAGCCTTCAAGGTCCCCGACGACGGCAGCGCGGTAAGCTACCTGCGGAAGGTGCTGTTGCGCTCGGCGTTCGAGATAGCTCGCCGCGCGGACATCGCCGAGGCAAATTACAAGAGAGTGAAGCTGGAGATCGAGAAGAAGGACGATGAGCTGAAGAGGGTCCGTCTCCTGCTTACAGCATCCAAGAAGCATGTGAGGCGGGCTACGGAAGCCCGGGGGCGTGCGGAAGCGGCGGCACGTCTTGCTGCATTTACATATAAAATATACCAATAAATTTATGTTTTCATTATTGACGTCGGTCGAGGTTACTCGTTCTTCGACGGAGGCTCGCCTCTGATTCAATAGGTCAAACCTGCGCCCCGAGGCACGATACAGACGATCTTCCGACACACTGCATTTGATGAGATGAGGAGACTGGGACTGCCAGGAGAGACGGAGGCGCTGGTGCGGCAACAATCCCCACAGGAGACAGGTATGACCAGGTCATTCAAGGAGGACCTGCACATGACCAGCTGCGGACAGGAGACGTGCTCATTAATTTTGGTGGACAGTATGGAGCGACATTTTTGACCGTTGAAGAGTATCTGGACGCTCATGTTGGAGAGACAGTGGAGGCGCAGTTCCAGCA
>NW_008649031.1:437584-439681 GCF_000247585.1 Phytophthora nicotianae INRA-310 | reverse complement strand
TTCCAGCCAGAGGCGGTCACTATGGCTTCATTGCGTCCGTCTGCATCTTCTTGTGCCCTCTTAGTGGAGCTCCAGTCCACTGCTGGGCTCCGTGCAACAAAGTCACGGCTAGCACGCGTCTCCTTGGCCGGGCTATCATCGGAAACGCCCGAAATGCGTGCACAGGTAGCAGCTCAGCTTGCTTCACCGTCGCTACCGCCACCTCCGTCGTCGTTCCAGCAACCGTCGCTGCCGTCGCGTTCATCTTCTCCGTCGCCTCCTTCGCCACCACCTCCATCGCCACCGTCGTCTCCGTTGCCTCCTGGATCTTATGTGGCTTCGCCTGCTTCAGCTTCGCCCGCGATGAACTCCGCGGCCATCATTCCCCCCCTGACGATGGTTCCGTGGCGTCGGACGTGTCTGGCGAGTCGATTTTGAATCGTCTAAAAGAATTGCATTGTGGTCCGCTTTTCGGCAGCTCCTCCGAAGAATCAGAGGAGGACGACTCGGAGGCTTTGCGTGCCACACGTCCACCATCCCCCACTCCATCAGCGAGTGGTTTGTTTGACGATAACAGCGACGAGGATACCGAAGTGGTTGGTGGGCTCAATCGACTCAGGCGATGTACTGACTCGGGCGACTGGCATCTGTATGCCTTGCCTCCTGTTCCGGCGAAGCATCCTGTGAATGGCCGAGCCAATCACTACGATCCAACAGCCCCTTGGGATTACTCCGTTCCTGTCAACGTTGAGCAGCTCCACGACGTTCGCGGTGAACATCCGCATCGGTGCTTTCTTGTGGAATGGCAAATTACGCCGCTTCAATTGAGTTGGGTTTGGGAGGAGCAACTCGTCCCACGATTTGCTCGCCGTATCGATCAAGTAATGCAGTGGTGTGAAGATCTACGCCCTGGTGCATTCGCCAACTATTACAAGAAGCATTTCGTTCGTCGTGACCAGGCTTCTCCCGCTGGTGGCTGCTTCATGGACGCGTTTCGCGCGGCGCTGTATCACCTTGGTGACATTGGCCTTGCCTCCACGGCCACTGAACTATGGGTAGACTTCGAGCGTGATCATCCAGGTACTGTCGACGGGGTTTCTCGTGCGGAAGCTACGGAGTTCTTTCGAGTTCTTCAACGCAACAACTTTCCGCTGGATTACGATCTTCTCTTCCAGAGTCCACTTGATGCTTCGTATACGAATGTGGAACGGTTCCAGTCGTTTGTCCAAACACTGCGTGAGGGAGTGTATCTCACAAGTATCGGTGACGGTCTCGTTGGACACTGCGTTGTTGTTCTCGCGAAAGGTCCAGACACTGCTGTCTCGGTACTGGATGGAGTCGAACCGCCTGTGACCCCGGAGCCTTTGACGAACTTGGAGTATCTCGACAAAGTCAAATGGATGGGTTTGATGAAGTTGAATCCGGGGTACCGTTGCCGCTGTGGTAAACCCAAGTCTAGGCCGAATCGGTAGAAAACTCGCCGCGAGAAGAAGAAGCAGCAGAAGTTGTAGGGGATGTAACGCGAGAATACATGTAGGCTCTTGGGCCCCCTTTACTCTTGACTCTCCTGTTCATCTTCTTCGCCGTTTCCTTCTCCTGGATGCTTCGAAGCCTGAAATGAGATCTGGGACTTGTGAGAGATTCTCGATCGGCTCCCAAGTGGGTTTCTCCTCACCCACCCACTCCACAAGAAATTGGGTTCGTTTCTTGTGAATTCTCTTGCCAAGAAGTCTTTGGATGAGTTGCCCAACTGTACCGTCGGCGAGGACGACATTATGGGGTCTCGATAGACGAGTAGCGTCCTTGTATGGTTTCAACGATCCGGTGTTGAAGACTGGATGAAGTTTGTTATCGGCTTGGATGTTGAGCTCATACGCGTGATTGTGGATCCTTTTCACCACCGTATAGGGACCTATCCACTTCGGACCAAGCTTGCTTGAGATGGGTAACCCTGTATGCCTGCGATCCAAGTGCTTGGTGCTCAAGTACACTCGGTCGCCCACTTTGAAGACTTGTTCCTCTCGGTTTCGGTCGTACACGTCACGCATTCGCTCCTGTGCTTCGGCTAGTGCTTCCTGGCATTGCCGAAGAAGAGCCGCTTGATGCTCATGGAACTCA
>NW_008649031.1:421182-421729 GCF_000247585.1 Phytophthora nicotianae INRA-310 | reverse complement strand
TTTGGTGCAGGTCAAATCCTGCGCAACTCGCTTTTTGGGTCAAATTTGGATCAACTCTCCTTAACCCTCGCCAAGGGTCAACCAACGGTCAAATTATATCATCACAGACAGGTAGAGTCTTATCGCCTATCATAATGCATTCTTAATCAGTAAGTATAAATATTAACTTTGTTGTAACCAATCCGAACAGTTCAACATTTCAATACTAAATAAATCGAGCTAATGCCGTTACGAAACCACAATTTGGGATGTACAAATTTGGGATATGCACTTCTGTTTTAGCTACAACAAAACGAGAAAATGAAAACGCCCAAGGACCGGGTGTATCATCGCATAAAGGGTCTGTTGAAGCAAGACCCCTCTCCAAAGACCTCACTGTCAATTCTTTCTGCCCCCCCTTCCACACCGCGTCAATCATAATGGTCCACCAGCATTCATCCAGCGATTCGTCATGACACCCGTCATTCGGATGGACCCGACTCAAGCTATCGCTACTCTGGTAGCCAATCCGACTGTTCTGGTCCCGACTCTGATATCCACTCCGACA
>NW_008649031.1:419284-419791 GCF_000247585.1 Phytophthora nicotianae INRA-310 | reverse complement strand
CAGCCGCGCGAGGAACTGGTTAAACATCTCTCGGCCCCGGGGCGTGTCCAACACCGACTCAGCCATCCTTCTCGCTCTTGGGGACAGAGGTTCTGACCCGAGCGTCCCCTCTCCGTCCCTTCGAGCCTCGTGACCCTCGACTCTGAGTTCGGTTCTCCTCCGCGTTCCTCGTTCCGAACCCTCGTTTGAACCGCCCCCAGTCGGAGTCCTTATGCGCGCGTCACCCTCGACAGACCCTCCTGCGTGCTCTTCGTCTTCGTCTTCGCGGATCTCAGCAGGAGGTGGCGTCTCCGTCTCAAGCGGGGGAGCCCACCCATTGAGCCCCTCACTCGCTTCCTCTCCTAGTCCCTCTCCAGACCACCCATGAGAGCTCATTTCTCGCTCGCTACCTTTTTCCCTCGCCTTGGCGTTCCGTTGCCAAGGAACTTCGAGTTACTCTCTTTCTGCGCTTTCGTTCCCACGATAACCCGGCGAGAAGATACCCTGCTTCTCCACCAAACTGTCGCG
>NW_008649031.1:414002-415365 GCF_000247585.1 Phytophthora nicotianae INRA-310 | reverse complement strand
TGGTTGGTCCTAAATTGCCCAATATTGACCAATAGGGATGTCGCAGAAAAGTGTGACCGTTAGTGGGCTATATTTGTAATTTATGTATTTCTGAGAGCATTCTATAAGGTAGGAGTAAGCTAAAAGATAGGAGGTATTGCATGTAAAAGAGTGGTGTAGCCAAGGCAACTCCATAGGTTTATGCGCTGAGACGTTGAACACACGGACGTTCAGACAGACAGACACCGCACTGGCCTACAGAGGGTGGAGTTGATACAGTGGGTAGAAATGGCGTCAGCCACAACGGGCCAGGGCGTCACCACGTGACGGTTGGTCAAAATCAGTCCGCGCTCCATATCCACCACGAAGCCCGTGGCCACGCTGAAGCTCGCGCCGTTGCCGTCGAAGGTGCGTACACTCAGTAAACGAATACTCACGATGGCGCGGATGCCCTTCTCTAAGCTTTGCAGTCAGCGCTTGGACTCGCCTATGCCGCATCCACACCGAAACCGCCGAGTTGGTAGGACGACGTGGCCTCCGAGTCGCAGGTCTTCAGCATTGGCTCGTCATGTTGCTGCTGCTCCTCCATACTGACCGAAAGAGACGAGGGGGAATGACTGGTTGATCGTTTCACCATGAACGCAATGTGTACCAGGCCTTTGGCATCGAGTACAACCCAGACGAGATCGAGTCGATATGTG
Source organism: Phytophthora nicotianae INRA-310 (assembly GCF_000247585.1). Classification (NCBI taxonomy): domain Eukaryota; phylum Oomycota; class Peronosporomycetes; order Peronosporales; family Peronosporaceae; genus Phytophthora; species Phytophthora nicotianae. The sequence continues at coordinate 414,685 of NW_008649031.1, read as the reverse complement.
AGACGGTCGAGGAGCGGAAGGTTGTGGAGGAGAGCAGCCATGAACGTAAGCAGACCATTCATAGGATGTCGAAGCGCCAAGAAGAGGAGACGACGCCGCCGCAGTTCACGTCGTGAGCAAGCAGTTAGGGCAAGTTGAAGTGGTTGCCTATGAAGAATCTGAAAATTCATATCGAATACATGTACATCGAATACATGTACTGTGAAGTTTCATAACGATTTAGTTTCGATATGTGGACCACATGTCTGCTTGGAGTCTCGAAACTTCAGCTTGTCCACGACCAACCGTCACGTGGTGACGGGGGAGAAATTGTCCATTCTTCCAGGCATTTTGGCCAAAAAAAAAAAAAATGGACCGAGACGCGCCGTCCTACGGCTCCAGTACCTACAATGATTTTAATACGTTTTACTATGCAGCAGTCAGCAGCACGAGTGGAGGCTCCAGCGGCTCCCCAGTGCTGAATATTGACGGTTGTGCTATTGCGCTCAATGCTGGAGAAGCCAAGAAGGCTGCTTCGTCCTTTTATTTGCCACTTGATCGCGTCGTGCGAGTGTTGAAACTGATTCAATAGGGCAAACCTGCGCCCCGAGGCACGATACAGACAATCTTCCGACACACTGCATTTGATGAGATGAGGAGACTGGGACTGCCAGGAGAGACGGAGGCGCTGGTGCGGCAACAAT
>NW_008649031.1:411057-411639 GCF_000247585.1 Phytophthora nicotianae INRA-310 | reverse complement strand
GTTAAGGCTATTACAGGGTTCAAGATTTTCCTATATCACCGAGAGCATGCCCTGGGTGATAGTGAAGCCGTAATCCCCAAAATCATTTGAGATAATGAGAGTGTTATCAACTACCCTAAGACTAACAACAAATGTGTCTTTCACTGTATCACTTTCCACAAGCATAATGACCCCAAAAAGGATCCGAGGAAGATTCAGTCGTTGGTGAAGCATGCTTTCAAACAATACTGCGCATTCAAGGGTATTAGCTACACCCTCCGTCTGTATCGAAGTTTCAAGCCTATTGATATTGTCCAGTTTGACGAGCTTGAGGAGTGCTTCAAACTAAGTATCAATGTCTATACTATGGATATTGACTCTGGAAAGGTCGATTGCATCCGTCCATCTATGATTCGGTCAATATCCTTTCGCACGAGAACCACGCTCTATACATTAATAACTTGGACGTGCTCCAGCGTAAGTATCAGTGTGGGAAGTGTGATATGGTCTTCGTTAGCTCTGAAAAGCTTAGGAACCATGTTAGAAATAAGTGTGAGCTTGTCAATGTCGAATCATTCCCAGCTAGCCCAACGATCTATCGCC
>NW_008649031.1:410201-410957 GCF_000247585.1 Phytophthora nicotianae INRA-310 | reverse complement strand
ACTCGGTGAACCTACTAGTTATTTATTTGTTGATCTTGGTACTTCACTTTATTTATTTGCCAGTCCTTGGAGTTCCTCGCCGCTACTTATTGTCTATGGAGATGGAAATAGGTAACAATCGTATTTTGAGCAACCCTGGCGTGGAATAACACTCTCTCAGTCAACGTTAGTGCCGATGCGAGTGCAGTGGATGTGGAGAAGGCCTTGTCGAGTTTGAAGGAGATTGATAGTAACGTTCACGTGGAAGTATCGCACCTTTCATCGGGTTTTGGTAGGGTTTTCACTGCTACTTTCGCTAAGGAGCTTGGTCAGATCGAACAGATTCAACTTGTAAATGAGGGTCTCACCGGACAAGGAGTGACTCTGAAGAGTGAAGTTTGCTGAGTCAACAGATGAGATGCGCAACCTAAAGGACATTTATTCAAGCATGAAGTATAAGTTTAGCAAATTTGCTTACGAAGCTGTGACTCATGTTATCAACCTAATGGTTCGTGATATGCTGGTATTTACTTGCAACAATTGCGCCTCACAAAAGGCTAAGCTGACCAAGGTAGCACACATTCCATAGAGTGATCTTCAGACAAAACTTATGGCTGGCATGTACATGAACACAAAGGCTGTTTTCGATGTTGTACATCCTAATACAGAGGAAGATGCCGCCGATTCGGATACGGTCGAGGAAACAACCGACGAACAAGCCAGAGGTGTAACGGGGTACAATACCCCAAGTGTACCCAAGTTACATGAAGAGTGACC
>NW_008649031.1:406149-406901 GCF_000247585.1 Phytophthora nicotianae INRA-310 | reverse complement strand
TGTGGATTGGGCAGGGAATCTGCCTCTCTTGTCCTGTGGTACAACTCAAACGGTGACGGAAGTGACAGCCGGCACTGGAAGGAGCTTATCAGGGGCGTTCATGCTGAAGTTAAGTGGAGAATCGACATCTCCTTTGAACTTCGATGCAACCGCTGCTACCGTAGCAAATGCGTTAAAGGTTTTGTCGAGTATTGACGATGTTACAGTCACTAGTCAATTGAATGGCGGTAGAACTGGGTTCGTAACTTTCTCTGGATCTGATGGTGATGTTCCTATGCTGGTACAAGGGGAGTCACCTCATGTAACTGCGACTGAAAGTCAGCAAGGGGACCGAATTAGAGGTCACGTCGCGTTTGCGTGGAACACGGTTGTTCACAAATCTATTTATTGAAAAAGTATTTATACCTTCTTATGTAAATAATTTATTTATGGATTGTGCTGCAATCATATTATTAATTTACAGAACTTTATGCTCCTGTTCACAAAATTTATTGGGTCAATGAGGACCAACAAAGACCACCCCACTCGAGAACCAACCGATTCTGTGGACTGTTATCCGCTGTCGAGTTGGCAAGAACAAACTAAGACCCTTCTGCATTTTGCATTTCCAGTACTAGCCTACAGCGACCTCCAGCCCCCCTCCCCCCCCAACCACCACCACCATGTCCGAGACTCTGGCTGCTTCTCAGCCCACCAACTTCACCCCCAAGCAGATCGCGGCCTTCTTTTTTAAGCCCTTCCTTACGGAGGAC
>NW_008649031.1:382047-383829 GCF_000247585.1 Phytophthora nicotianae INRA-310 | reverse complement strand
CTTCATTAGCTCAACGCGAGTAAAAACGACTTGACCTACTTGAACGCGTCAAGCGCCGTGTAAGGCAAGAAGAGCAGAAGCGAGGAATGTACGCAGATGCTCAATGGGCATCAGATGTCAGTCTCTAAACAATCCACTCAGGATTCGTCTATTCAGACTGATGATGGTCTTTTTTAAAAAAGCCTCCAATAGTAATTGATACCACGGTAGGGTCGCAAGACGAACGACGTTCGAAGTCGGAGACCCTCGGACCGAGTCCCCTCTCCCGGCTTCAGAAGAAGAAAAAAACTGAGGAAACGATCGAACCACTATTGGCTGCTGAAAATGAATCTCACAAACATCTCATTGGGTTATATCAGCGTAATCCAGTACTATCAAGATTTAAGCTCCTCCCTCGCGATATGAATGCGCGACCAATGAACAGAAATTACATCGAAAATATCTTTAGATTTTCATCTAATCGCAAAGTTAAGTCGATTCCATCCAAACTTAGTTGGATTGTGTCTGAAAGGGATATGATTCGAGATGATGAGGGTGTTAGAGATGCTATACTACTATACTTCAAGGACCAAGAAGAAGAAATGAGAAAAAAAAGTCCGCTATTAAGCTATCCACTAAGAGTGCTGATACTGGAGAAGACCAAAACATAAGTCGAGAACGACTCTATTGGTTCTTATCATTCTATGGAAAACTACTCCAAAAGAATCGTATACCTATTGAGCCTATTTTTAAACATGGAGGTTATAAATCATATGACTATTATCTAAAGCAAGACGCCCGTGAAGGTGAGTTCAAAGTGATTAATTATCGCTCGAAACGTGAAACTACTAATTTGAAAAATGATATTGATTATGTTGCTACGCTAAGCTCTATATTGCAGAAGGTTAAAGCTGAACATCTTGATGTTGGAACAACGGAAATGGATAAAATCATTCATGCGAACCATCGTAAGATCTTTAGAGAGTCCGAGCTATTAGATACCGAACTACTAAGGCAGACGAAGCCTGGTGATAAACAGATGGGTAACGATCGTCCGTATGCAAGGCTAAGTATACCAGATCAAGAGGCAAGGTCAATTCTCGAGGACTACGTTAAGAAAGCATATGATGATCATTCAGTTATTGACCTCAGAGTCATGTTATATATCAGGGGGCAAACCGGTTATACTCACTTTCTCTATTGGTACAACGCAAAGGGTGATAACCATCAGTTTGGTATTAGAGTCATAAATCAAGCTGATGCTAGTAACGAAAGACGTAGTACGCACCCTCTTGCAACTGGGAAATTTAAAACAGACTTAATGTCTAAGATTGAGTGGGCAAGCTCGGTAGACATTCTGTATGATGCTATGTTCATGTTGCATGAACAAGGTGATCTTCCTGATGGGGTCGAGCCACAGCTACGGCCACAAAATCTTATCGAAGAGAAGCGTACTGATAACACCGGTAAACTATTCTATAGTATTATGAATGGTCATGGTGTTAAGGACTTTAAATTCCCTAAACTAAAACCATATGATGATGATCTTGATGAATTCAGAAGCAAGCGTGAGGCTATGTCTAAACCGAAGAGCCGTACGGCTCCGCACTTGGCGGAGTCGCGCGGCTAAAGCACCTTCGTGAAAATTAAAAAAATATATAAGAAGATAAGCGGACGCGGTTTGATGGGGGCTGGTGTGCAACCTCTTGAAGGTGCTACGCGACGCAAGGGTCAAACATACAACCTTAACGATATTCAGAATTTAGCTACTCCATCGGCATATATCTATCGTAAGCTTGGTTC
>NW_008649031.1:378580-379351 GCF_000247585.1 Phytophthora nicotianae INRA-310 | reverse complement strand
CCACGTCCTCCGCAAAGAGCTCGCCTCCTTCGCTGATGCCGACCTGATCGTCCTTCAAAGGTTGACTCGCCGTGGGCGGCTCCGGGGCATTCTCGATCGGCTTCGTCTTTGATGGGCCTTCGGTTTCGCCGCCTTCAGGCATCTCCTCGGCTGTACTCTCGACTTCCTTCTGGTCAGACGCGTTCACGATCTGGTTACTGACTGCCGCGGGGCGCTTCAGGATGTTCTTCGGCGGATCGTACTGCGGGTGATCGACCATGGGTCCTGCCGGCTCTACAGTCGGCACCTCTTCTTCGCTCACCGTGTCCGTGGTTGCTTGTAGCACCAAGTTTTGCCACTCTATGTACCGACGTGATCCAACGGTGACGAAGCCTTGACGTCTCGGCACCCGATCGCCTGACAGCCACACTCCCACCTGAGTGTGAGCAGGCAGACAGCTTGTCCGACCGCTGATGTTGGTCAGCTGCAGGTATCGTCGCCATCCAGCTCCTTCGACCAACGTAGGGATCCAATGTTCCCCACGTGTGAGCCACAATTTCTCCGACGGCTTAGATCGCAACGGTATCTCTATCTTCTAACCAGTTTCGATAACCTCGAGTTCTTCAAGGCGAACTGCACTGACGTGTTCACCGTATAGCGGACGCCGTCCTGACAGCTGGATGCGAATCTCATCCGGCAGACACAACGTCCCGTCGGCCAAATCCAATCGAATTCCCGCTGGGACCATAAAATCCATGCCGAGGATCGCGTCCTGGCCCGTCATTTCGCCAA
>NW_008649031.1:373210-376095 GCF_000247585.1 Phytophthora nicotianae INRA-310 | reverse complement strand
TATACTGGATGATCTTTATAGTCTTCCACCGTGGTGTATGCCTTGTTGGATTCATTTTGCCCTTTTTCGGTCACTGGACGGACAACCAATACACAATCCAGCTTGCGAGGCTTCCTCAACAAACGCTTAAACTGCTTACTCGTGATGTACTTGGTTTCACCACTTGTAATCGAAAAATATCCTTCACTAAAGAATCCTCTCTTCGTCTTCGACAAATTCCCATTGACCGAAAACCGCTGACCACCGACGAATAATCCTGCACTTTTTGGATTGTGCGTCGTGTGCGGCTTCGCTTTCTTTTTCTTCGTAGATAACTTCAAAGACGGATTCACGACCACATTTCCACTCGGCCGTGGATTCACAGTCTCTTCGATCCAGTTTATATCTGGGTTCGTAGCCTTGAGCCATGGCATACCAAGTAGAATTATCTTGCTCCTCTGCAATCGGAAGTACCAGGAAATCGTCCACGTAAACATCAAACCCATCAATGTAGAGATGTAGTTTCACTGTTTTTCTTGGTACTGACATTTCTTGTTTATTTGCCAGCGTAATCTGTACCCTCTCTCCATGATCCACTATTTGATCGTCCAAACCTGCCTTCCGACAGAGCTCGGGGCTCACACCGTTAATTATGGCACCACTGTCAACGAAATTGGATGTTGTAATGATCAGATCGTTGGGGGAGTACTGCAGTACATTTGTAGTATGTAGTAGACAACAGTAGTCCCGTGAAAGTGTCTGTATAACCCGCGACGGTGGCTTAATAACACCACACCTGAGATATCCACGTGAACTTGGTTCATCACACACGCACATACGTAATAGCTTGTTTTTCTTTTCTCGGACAATATGCACTTCAGTTGCTGTAGTCGCTTTTTCACCACGAACACAAACATCGGACTCACAACTTCTTTAGACGACTGAGCTTGCGAGTATACCCACTAAATCGCTCGGCATTCAATGGACTTACTCATTTGACGCTTGTTTGATCTCGGCGGTCAACTCATCGTCACTTAGCACCAAACGCTCTAACAGAGCGTATATCTTTTTGTCGAGGCCATTGGAGTGGCTCGTTGCCGGTGATTTTGGTCGTTTGTCTGGAAATTTTACCCAGCAATCCTCCACTTTGTGATACCCGCGTTTACAAAACGAGTACTTCATCGTAACTCGAGGAGGCCGCTTGCCATTGTCGTTTGACTTGCGTGCAGCGTTCTTGGGGAAACTTACTTGTAAAGACGAGAAATTTCCATCTCCTTTTCCTTTCCCTTTCCCTTTGCTGGATTTGCCGACAGAATTCGTCTTCTCCTTCAAATTCCACTCAACAAACCCTTCCTGGATAGCAACATCCAAATTGGCGGGCTTCTTCCTAATAATTTCACGTTTCATGTTCACATCGGACAGCCCGTTCAGAAAAACGTCCATTGCTGTCAGTACATCCACTTGCGCAACGCGATTCAATTCACGGAACTTGCCCACATAACCTGTGTAGCCACTTGTTTGCTTGATGGTCAACAGCCTGTTGCGAATCCTGTCTGTGAAATTCTGCTCCATAAACTCCACTTTCATCGCGGCATTGGCTGCACTCCAGGTCTTACTTGTCGAGGTGTCGGTCATGTATCTCTCATACCAGATGAGAGCTTGTTTTTGCACACACTGGTTGAGTTCCTGGCACAGAAGATGATCATGAGCATAGAAGTTGTAGCCCTTCTGCGTCAAGTTACTTTCAAATCGAAAAATAAAGCTTCTCAATTTGATGCCGTCGATTTCCCCGATGAAAACCGGTAGTTTAACGTCCATTTTGCGCAGATGTAGCTCTCCTGCTGCAGGTGCACCACTACTAGCCTGGTCACTTGCTGGTGGTCTGCTCGGTGGTGTCGGTGTGGATGTCGTGGAGCCACTTGGCGTTGTAAAGAGGCCGCCACGGAATGGTGGTGGAGCTGTAGTCGCTCTTGCCACCCGCTCTGCTTCATGGGCAACCTGTTGGACTTGAGTTAATCCAGCCACTAAGTTCGCCGTACTTTGTACTAATCCAGCAACTGACTGTTTAATATCGGCGATTTCTACGCTGATACTCGCTCCCAATGGTGTTGACGGTTGCGTTCACGTTGGATGAGATCGCTCGAATTTCGTCACGCACCTCCTCCAAACTTGCTTCAAGACGGTCAATTCGTCTATTCTCGGCACTGATGCGAATCCCGTCCAGGTGTTGCCGTTCTGGTGCGGTGTCGCTGCGGAGCACACGTCGCGTTATGTTTCTCGGCTGCATCGTCACCATACAGGACGAGAAGATGGAGTTTGGTAACACTTGCGTAGAGGAAGTCTTGTTCTTAAGCTTTAACAACCTAGTTCAAACGTCCGGGGTCTTCTCCCTAGATCGCTGTAGTTATCAAAGCTGCTTGGCCAGAGCACTTGATTACTTTCTTACTGATTCCGGAATGAGCCGTTGAGCCCATTCAAACTCTAACCTTTTACAACACATGCATCCCTGCCATAAAAGTTCGAACTCAAGCGCGCCGTTGAACTGTCCTTTCGAGATGCTCGCTGGCTCGACGTTGAAACACCTGGCAGGCTCGGATCCTTTTGGTCACACGCTCACGAGCTCCAGCAGAAGCTCGTGACATTTCCCCTGTAAAAGTACGCTTGTTCGGCTGTAGTAGAGCGCTCACCGTAGCAAGCATACGTCACGGATGTGTCAATTTGCACTTGCCGAACGAGTTGAGAATATAGAAATCCTTCAAGCTCGTATGCGAACATGCTTGTTATATAATTATATTATTCTCGGTGTGATGACTACTAGATCGTCTGCGACTTACACTGGGAATACATGTTCTTAGAACTTTTAATCACATACTAAGTACGATATTTTGGATGTTGTCCGAACGTTG
>NW_008649031.1:368671-370695 GCF_000247585.1 Phytophthora nicotianae INRA-310 | reverse complement strand
ATGTCAACGAAGCCCCAAAATTTGATGCTTTTGCTCAGAATGCGCTGACAATTACAGAGATTGCTCAACTGGACGACGGTATTGGTGGAGTTCTACACTATATGACTCCTGGCGGCAAATTTTTTGGCAATAATTCCCATGACCTCCTTCTCGATGGGACGTATGACTTTGTTTTCGGTGACTTAGACTTTAGTGTCTCTATGAGTGTGCGCACCAAGACAAACGGAGGGAACAAATTGCGTCTAGTTGGATCTATGGAAAGTGATTACTTTGATGTATCTATAGGAAAGTGATTACTTTGATGTATCTATAGGATGCGGCGGAAAACTAAACGTTACTTCCAGCTCTTTTCTCATCCAAGGACATCAAGTCCTGTCCGACGGCGATTAGCATTATATTGCAATTATTTCTGCGATAAGTGACTAAACCCTTAGAGTATATATCGATGACCGTCTCGACGCTACCGCTTTGATATTCTGGGGATCACCAGTTATCGCACAGCAAGCAGTCCTTTCATCGCAGCTAGCACTGTTTACAGGATGGATCACGCGGTTTCACATTTTTTCTGGTGCGATAGCTCTGGCTCAAGTGCAAGAACAAGCGTTATATTCAGGTACGAATGCCTTTATTTGAATTGCGTTGCATGATCTTTCGACTAATATTTTGTTGTTGAATGAAGTTCCTAGTTTCAATGTCGTAGCAGATACGGGTGTTAGCGGTGTGGATCATGCCAAAGGAAATGAATACGGCGCTGGTCAAGGGTTACGTCTGTGCGACTTGATGGATTTGGAGACACTTTGTATTGATCCGCACTACAGTCCTGCAACGTTCCCGACAGCCAGCCAAGGTTCGATAAAGGTATCACCGTGTTCGAATAGTGCTGTGAAAGCAGAACTGAACGCAGGCAACGCCCAACTCGCGTGTTGTACACAATGTAAGTTGCTATTCTCCGTGAGACTTGTGTGCTTCACTATTTTTCTGATGCTTCTGATTTTTTTTTTTTTTTTAGATTCTGACAGCAAACTTATCGGTAATTCATCGCGTCCAATGCTCAGGACAGATGCTCTGACAGCAAGTAGCTTTCTTGATAACAGAAAAAGTCACGGTTACGGATACGATGGACTTGGTGTCCTCCGTAGTGACAACGTGGATGGATCGTGGTGTCCTCGTTCCAACTCGTCTTTTTGAATGGGTTCAAATCAGCTTTCCAAAGGCGACGATTGTTTCTCGAATTGAAGTGTATCCAGGAATCGATTACAATGGCAACATTGGGTACTTGAAAGCGTTTCAGGTAGTATGGCGGCGCTCAAGCACTGAAGAATTCTCGGCTCTTACGGATAGCTCAAACACAGAGATCAATTTTGCGGCTTTAGACGGTAGTGCAAGCAACGGGGTGTCGGCTAATGTCTTTCTCCCTAATGTGAATGCTAAGGACATTCGAATCATTCCTAGAAGTTGGCGTGGTAGTCCATGTCTTCGTCTTCAGCTGAATGGACCGGATTCAGGTATGCCATTTTTTGTGATTGTTGATGATATCTAACGAGTTATTGAATAAACCTATTTGACAGATTTTCAAGTGCCAGGCCCACTTACAGCAACTGATGAGGATATTGGTCAAAGCCTACGATACCATCTGCGCGACGTAGATCGACCATCAGGTGTTCAAATTGATCCTGAAATTAGGATTTCTCACGGTTCGTCGACGTTGGATTGACTTTGAAATGCAGCAGTCGTTTCGATTTACGGCAGAGGTTTATGACGATTCTGGACTTAGTGACAGGGTCACTAGCAAAACTGAGGTCATCGATGCAAACGACGCTCCTTCATATGCGTCGACATCTTATGTACTGACTGAACATTCTGGTAAAGGCTCCGTAATTGGCAAGTTCGTGGCAGAGTCGATAGAGTCGACTGAAAAACTGAATGTTCAAATTGTTGATCCTGATTGTCCTTTTACAGTTGACCGTCTTTCTGACAAATTGATCGTTCAAACTCCCGGCAAGTTTAATTTCGAGATAAATTCA
>NW_008649031.1:364832-365481 GCF_000247585.1 Phytophthora nicotianae INRA-310 | reverse complement strand
GCCTCCATGGAGGAAGCGGCAAGACAAACGGCAATAAGAAGAAACCTCAGCGGGGACCAGGTCCGGAGCGCGTGCACGTCAGCCAATACAAAGAAAGCCTACCAAAGCTACCTCAAGGGGGTTGCTAAGTGGGTTCACGCGTTGCAGCCGTCACCAGACACCTTCTTTTGCAAGGATGACAGCTTAAACCTGGCCGTGTTTGTGCCGCAGCACTTTGAAGCCTTCCTTCTGTACAAAATTAACAAAGGAAAACTCAAAGTGTCTACTTTACTGTAAGTGGCTACAGAAGTGCTATAAAGCACGTGTATCGGCAGAAGCCTTTGGATTTACCCAGTGAATACTTAGATGACCTAAAAACACTATACCAAGGATTCAAGAGCGTGGAGGCTGAGGATGACCAATCAAGGCGCTCACGCAGACCGGGAAAGGAGCCACTATCTTTTTCTTTGTATGCTCAGCTGGCAAAACTCACTTTGGCTCTGGAAGACAATGGATTTTCGCATCTTTTCCTACTGACACAATGGAATCTGATGTGTTGATCTGTGTCGGTGGATACACTGCATCTGACGCACTTGCATTGTGCTGACGACAGCGTGGGTTGTGTACTCCACAAAACCAAGACAAACCAAGAAGGATCGGGCCCAAAGGA
>NW_008649031.1:363596-364732 GCF_000247585.1 Phytophthora nicotianae INRA-310 | reverse complement strand
CTCAGCTGGCAAAACTCACTTTGGCTCTGGAAGACAATGGATTTTCGCATCTTTTCCTACTGACACAATGGAATCTGATGTGTTGATCTGTGTCGGTGGATACACTGCATCTGACGCACTTGCATTGTGCTGACGACAGCGTGGGTTGTGTACTCCACAAAACCAAGACAAACCAAGAAGGATCGGGCCCAAAGGACCCCCGTCACATTTATGCAAATCCATTGCAGCCATCATGCTGCTGGATGCTCGCATTGTGGCTGTACTTGGCGTCCAATTCAACTCTTATACACGGAAAGGTCTTCCCCGGCTCCAACCAAAAATCTCGAATCAGCAAGACAATAAGCACCTTGCTACAAGACATGACAGGCGAGAAAGTTTACGGAACGCATTGTATTCGGAAAGGAGTGGCTACATTTGCGAGTAGCGGGAGTACAGGTGGGCCATCGATAGTTAGTGTTTGTCTTCGATGTGGCTGGTCGCTTGGTGGAGTGCAAGACGATACTTTCGGTATGAATCTGCTGGCGACCAATATCTCGGTCAAGTTGTGGCAGGGCTGCCTCAAAACAGCTCACATTTTGGCGAATTACCTCCCCATTTTGATGACCCTCTCGACGACTTTGTAAAAAAAAAATGCACGAGAAATATGTTTCCTGTCATGGCTGGAGATGCGCATATCGCGCCTGTGCTTCAACTCTGCCTGGCTTCAATTGCGGCCAATGCTACATTTCTGCGTGAAAATCTGAAGTCGAAGCACGCTGTATTTACGTCCTACGTATTTCGCAACTCTGATGTTTTGGATCAACTCACGACCCTACTAAATACAGGAGAGAGCACCTGGATGCGGCCGACGGGAATCCCTCCGCACGTTGAACTCTATCGACAGCATGTTGAAACTCGCAAGGCGCTGACCGAGCTTCCGACTGCACTTCTCGATGGTTTCTCTAATTTACTAGATGATAAGTGTGTTACACAACACAGTATCATGAGGGATAACGTAGGGGCTACAATTCCGTCAATTCTAGAGCAGGCTGGATTATGGCAGAGCCATACAACCTTACAGCAACCTGAGACTTCGTCTGATCCTACAAGCATTACTCATCATTGGCAATCGGATGGGAAGTTTCATCGAATGCCGG
>NW_008649031.1:358041-363456 GCF_000247585.1 Phytophthora nicotianae INRA-310 | reverse complement strand
CTATACCCGTCGAACTTCACGAAAGGCAACCGAAAGATGTTCTCCGAGTGGATTGTTCTAGTCCGCCACATAGTGGCAGGTGTCGAGCGTGCCACACAGCAAAGCATTTGCCGCCCCACAACACAAGAGGAGGTTGATTGCATGTACCGCGAAGGAATCGCTAATGTGCCGATGAAAATGCCAGCACACCCAGAAATACAGCTCTTGTAACACAAAGTGACAGACTGCATTACCTTCAGTGTATCAATCGTACTTGTGCAGCATAAGGAGACCGATGCACTTGATGTCCACTGCGCATTTTCAAATGACAACTTTGAACGTTCAGCGATATCTTTTAGCCAATCCAATTTCAATATTTAGCGTTATCAACCGATCCCGACACAACTCATTCTCCAACTACAGTAACCCCACCATGAGCAAATGTAAGCCAGCGTAACACAGGTGTGTTATGATCTCTTTCAATAAAAATTGAATGGTGGATTTTTGTACTATTTTTAGTAAGTGGATTCTTACAACGCTTTGATTTCAGAATGCCGTGCTACGCGTTAACACGCATTCGATTGGATAAAAATGAACATCTGTGGAGCCACCAAATGCCTCACTGTCAGTGAAGAAGATATGTCTAGCAGCGACCACGATGTGGCTACAATCGACGCCTCCATGGAGGAAGCGGCAAGACAAACGGCAATAAGAAGAAACCTCAGCGGGGACCAGGTCCGGAGCGCGTGCACGTCAGCCAATACAAAGAAGACCTACCAAAGCTTCCTCAAGGACATTAGAAGCATCCAATGGAGTGAACTCACTTGTGGCTACAGCAAATGGAAACCTGACGTTTGCTCCTGCACCGTTGGAGGCAACGCACTCGGTAAGAAGACGTTACTGTCGCTGGTGATGGTATCGTTTGATATTCCTTACATGATTGATGGCATTTCGAGCTCGAGTTACCACGGGATGGGAGTCGTCGTGGATGCTGAACAAGGTTTTGTGCTTGTGGATTAAAACACCGTCCCTGTTGCGTTGGGCGACGTGTTGATTACTATTGCTGCTAGTGTGGAGGTCCCCGCTAAAGTGGTGTTTGTGCATCCATTTCACAATTTTTCCATTGTACACTATGACCCTAAGACTCCGGGCGCTGTAGCAGGCCACATTGGGAGTGTTGAGTTGGCTGAAAAACCGCTAGAAGTTGGTGAGACTGCTGGCTATATCGGATTGAGCAGCAACTGGACGGTGGTCACCATGAAGTCTGTTGTAACGAAGCTAGATCGGCTTGTCTTGAGGGATTTCCAGTCCCCAACGGTACACAGCAGGCAACATCGAGGTGCTGCACTTTGACCGTATTACAAAGTCTGTGGGTGGCGTCTTCATCGATGACGTTGGCGCTGTGAATGCTCTTTGGCTCTCGTTCAGCTACCAGTATAATGCTGGTCGTAAGGAAGTCTTCCGTGGTCTACCGGTTAGCATCGTCCGACCCATTGTTGATGAACTTCGGGCGTCTCGTATTCACGAGTCTGTGAACATTTTGCCGGCGCAATTACTGACGTTCTCACTGTCAAAGGCACGCTCGGGTCTTGGACCATCGGACGCATGGATCCAGAAACTCGAGTCTTGCTACGAGGATAAGCGCCAGGTTCTCGGAATCAAGCGTTGTGCTGCTGGCACAGACTGCGCCGAGAAACTCGAGAGCGGCGACTTGCTCTTAGCAATTGACGGCCAGGTTGTGGTTCGGGACTGTTCCCTCTGCTAGCTTGAAGTGAAAATATGAAGTGGATTGAATCATCTAGCTGCTTTTTTTCTAGGGGTTTCTAGTGGTTTCTAAAGGCCAACGTGCTTGCTTATGATGACAGTGCGTCGACAGCAAGCAACACTTCCCCCCTTCGATGAAGCTAAAATGCAGGATCTACATGGTAGACCAGTTGATGTCTTCCATGAGCTTCACTACCGCCGGAATGTTTTGGTTGTTGGTAGAAAAAATTGATTTACCACTGCTGGAACATCCTCGATCAGTTTTTGGGCTGGTTCCCAGGAATTTTCTTCTTCTGTTAGACCTCTCCATTTGGCAAGCAGTTCATGCAACTTCGCCGGGCTGTTGTAACGCGCTTTTAAAAGTTCCTCCACCACAGGGCCTTCACTATTGTGAGCTACTTGGGCGAGTAAAACTTCGGTAATTCCAAGTTTAGCGTCAGCAAAAAACTTAAGACGACTGGCGTGTGCTTCGCGACGTTCTCCGGTCAGCAAGTTTTCGACAACGATTATCCAATTGGAGGAAGTATCAACCACACGTGCTGGTCCACACCATTTGACCGGTAGTTTAGATCGACGGTGAGCCCAGACATCTGCATAAAAAACGAAATCCCCAAAAGCAAACTGCGCCATTTCACAACCGCGCTTGGCTGCCTTTGTTCGACCATTTTTGCGTGCGAGGTTACGTGCTTCTGCAACTTTCTTGTGCATTTTGTCCAAAACCTTCTTCAACTTCTCGAAGTTAACACCGCGAATAGCTTTAATGTCTTTTATCGTCGCCGGCTTAACTCGAACTGGAGTGACGATCGGCTCTACTGGGGTCATAGCTGGCATCAGCAAAAACACACAAACTTTTTTCAGGATCTGGATGCGTTAACGTCAGCGCATTTTCGAGCGCATCTTTGCAGTGTAGTAAACCAGCAATTTCGACGTCAAACCAACCCACATCCTTTAGCAACACTCGTCGCACTATCGATTTTTTCCGACCACCAGCGGCGGCATACACCTTTTCCATGAACACTACCAGTGGGTTGACCAGCTTGTTAAAGGCTGGGATTGACATGCGCATCCAATTGAGCGCGCAAATAAACTGTTGCAATTCTTGACCAGTTGTCGGCGCAGATAGATTACGCAAAGCCTGGATTCGTGCTGGGTCATGTTGGACACCATCGCTCGAGACCACACCAGAGTGCCTCAGTCATGAAAAACTTGCATTTCTTGGGATTGAGCTTTAGACCTTTTTGAGCACAGATAGTAAGCACTTTCCGCAATATCTCCAACAGTTTGTCTGGCGAATCTGCGTAACCAAGAAGGTCGTCAATCCAGATAAGAAGACCGGTATTAAATAGATCCCCTAACATGGCTTGCACCGTGGACTGTACGTACGCCACACTGTTCATTCCTCCCATGAGGACACGAGTCGGGGTTATTACCCCCCATTTCCGTGAGAATCGAGTAAATTTCCTGGCAATCGATCGCAACACCAAACTGCCAGAAACCTTTAAAAAAAATCCACGGAAAAATAAAACTTGCAGCCCTTTAGTAGATAAAATTCGACTTCCAGTATGGGCATCGGCTAAACTACTGGTACAACACGCTTGTTCGCTTCCCGAACGTCGACTGTCATCTGGTAATCGTCATCTTTTGGCACTACATGGGGTGGTGAACACCATTCACTGGATGGGTTCCTGTAACAAAGGCCGGCATCGATCAGCATTTTCACGTGGCGAGCGAGAAACTCGCGGTGAGCTGATGAATATCGTCGTGAGCGACATCGAACTGGCGTCGCTCCGGGCTTAAGCTTGATACGCATTGGTGGCATATCAACGGGTGGATCACCACCCAGTGCCATACGAAACACGTCGATATGATCCTCTAACAGCTTCTGTACCTCCTCCAGAAACTCAGGAGACGCGCCTTTGGCTTTAGCATCATTAATACCCTTTCTTAGAGCTGCCTTGACCTTTTCAACGTCTAAATTCGTCTCATTTGGCACCGGAAAACACGCAGCATCCTCGGCTTCACTCTGCCCTTTTTCTTCAGGCGTTAAATCCGTCTTTTGTACCCCAAAAGCGAATGCATCCGCGTTGTCGCCGGTCGCGCCCAAATCGCTGAGATCGTATTCCGGCTGAACCATCCGAGCAGACTCAATTAGTTTAAGGGGATCGTAGCCCAAACCCTCCATTACCGAATCAGACAGTAAGATATCTCCAACACGATCGGGCAACGTGTCCGTGGAGATCAAACAGCTCACATTCCTCAAGACCAGCGGACCGCCAGGCGTCTCGAACCGCAAAAACAAATTTGTTTCTTCTGTAGTTGTGATAGGCGTAGGACCAATTCCCTTTATAACCTGTGAGTGGCTCAAGTTCCGTCGTGGCAACCACACTTGATTTGCTTTGATTTTGTCCACAAGGCACTGCGCTATCATGCTCACTTCAGCGCCGCTATCAGGCTTGATAATCGTATCAACACGCGTCCTATTTAGCGATGAGTGTGTGGAACCCTGTAGCCGCGTTATACCCACGGTCTTCTCTGGTCGAGCTTTCTTTCCTTTTTCGCCTCATAGAGCTGCTTTGCCTCGGCAAAATCAGTGACCTGTGGACACTGGAATATCGAGTGAGTAAAATCGCTGCATTTAAAACAGGAGCGCACGTGCCGAGACACAACACTACTGGGCCCTCTGCTCTTGCGATCACCTTGATCAGCTCGGCTCTTGCTGGCAGCATTTTCGGCTTGCGACGAGGTTGCAGTACCTATCTTCGTACCGTCACTGAATGCGTTCTCTTGCTTTCCAGTCAATTTACGGAGAGGTTTACCCCGCTGCTGCTGTTGGCTAGAGCTGCTGTTGTCTGATCGATTACTAGAAATGTGAGCTTCGAACTTCATGAACTTCTCAACTCGAGGCTTTAACCAACGCAAAAATTCTGACACGTCTTTTTTTTTTTTTAATTTTACCAGCAGGACGGTCCAGATTATCCTTGATGGCTGAACGGAA
This sequence comes from Phytophthora nicotianae INRA-310, assembly GCF_000247585.1. Classification (NCBI taxonomy): domain Eukaryota; phylum Oomycota; class Peronosporomycetes; order Peronosporales; family Peronosporaceae; genus Phytophthora; species Phytophthora nicotianae. The sequence continues at coordinate 358,718 of NW_008649031.1, read as the reverse complement.
AGCTCCAGCATCGATAAGATATCCCACGACTCGCTTTGGGTCTTCATGGATAATGCTCACCATGTTGACCCCATCCACAGCCTTGTAAAAGTCAGCGAGTAGGCGAGACATTCTCGACACTGCGTCCAGCAAGTTCACATCCATAGCTAACTTGCGCATCTCAATGTCCAGGCGCTGGTACGGTGTGTAATCTGGATTTCGAGCGTCTAGAAAGTAGTTCCTCCAGTCATCTTCCGTAACTTGAGTTTCCTGCTCGAACAGTTCGAAGCGGCAAATTCTCACTAACGTGCTCTGCTCTATACACGCTCCAATTGGCATTACGAAAACCTGAGTTTGCGTCCCTTGGTTCAAAGCATCGACCCGTCGTTTATATACCATGTAGCTATCCTTGAAATCTTGTTTCTCTTTCTTTGAACTTCCCCTATAAAGAGGTGGCACTGGCATATTTGCACCAGTTGCTAACGTCACTGTCGGTGTTCTGCCCGAACAGTCCCTGTGACGGGGTCACCCAGCACCTTGTGCAGAGGAAGTTTATTTCCTCTAGAGTATACAAACTTTAAGTGAACGACCGTTCACGTGTCCCTGGCCTGAAGGGGGCGAAGTACTCACTTGAGGGTACGATTAAGACTGAATGTATTTATAGGTAAACTTAGCTTGGTATCTAATACAAACTATAA
>NW_008649031.1:340421-342884 GCF_000247585.1 Phytophthora nicotianae INRA-310 | reverse complement strand
TTGACCGAAGGCACGAGAAAATCTCCGATTCCTTTAACTATCGAGCTGATAGGGTCATATCCTTCAGACTTGGACGTACATGTTACAGTTTACCCTTCGACGTTGTTGTCCTTGTCCGGAACATTTGCGTTGCTTAGTGGGAAAGAAACTTGTACAGAACTGGCGATAGGCGACTATTGTACACCCGAGAAAACGTCGAGAATGCCGTTAATGTCGATGCGACTACTATGGCGCAGAAGCTATCGTTGCTTCCTGGTTTGACTGGAACTTTGGTCTCGTTAGGGCGAGTAGTCTCGAATTGGGAGTACGAGTGGATAGTTACATACACACACGCGTATCTCGGTGTACCTTTACTGGAAGTTGACAAAGCCAGTGTTGCAGGGTCTGCTGTAACCACAAAAACCACGAGACTACAGAAAGGTTTCGGTATTGACGGCGTCAAAGTGGCTGTCGAGGTGTCTTCCAATAACCAGGACTATTCTACAAGTGGAAACGTGTATCACTACACTCCAACGCCTGATGTATATTCGCTCCATCCGAATCATGGGCCTCCAATAGGAGGAACCGGAGTTGTCGTTACTGGTAATAATTTCCAGAACACGAGTAGTCTACGTTGTAAGTTTGGTGAACGCGCTACAGCAGCCGCAACATTTATCAACTCGACACAGTTCACGTGCATATCTCCTAGTGGTCTTAACGAAGGCGACGTGTACGTGGAAATAACCAACCATGGACTTTGGGGAGTCGATCTTCACAAGCAGTAGAAACGTCTTCACGTACGATCCAGAGATGAAAATTGACTCGGTTTTCCCTTCTTCAGGACCGATAACGGGGAATTTCTCAGTTCAAATAACAGGTGGACCATTTTAAGAAAACCGACAGTATACGTTACAAGTTCGCTGAGATTGTTGTGGTCGCCAGTTGGATGAGTCACGATGAAGTTTTGTGTACCGCACCACCTCATAGCCAAGGCGTTTTCACGCTGGAATTGACTCGAAATGGCCAGGATTACAGATACACTGATACCGTTTACATACTACGAGGAACAAGGAGTCCGTTCCATTTCCCCCACTTTTGGCCCAGCACATGCAGCTGGAACTCGAATTGATATGGACGGAGTGGCGTTGGTGAATTTTTCCTTGTTATCCTGTCGCTTCGGCTACGTCGTGACTCCCGGTGAGTACATTAGTCCAACAAAGATGCGATGCACAACGCCACCTCTACCGACTCACAGTGGTGGCCTCTTGCCTGCATCGCTGCCGGAGTATCGAAATCAAAACGTTGATCCAAATGTTGGCAGTTTCTACTTGTTCCCGGACGCGCATTACTACCCGCAGTACTTTACCCGATTAGTGTCCGTGGAAGTGTCCAACAACCAGCAGGATTTCTCTCTCAGTGGAATCAACTTCCTGTACTACCAAGACGAAACTCTCGAGGCCATCGCCCCAACTCAAGCGTTCGACAGTGACGAGCCTCTGTCGATTTTTGCCTATGGACAGAACTTCATTAACACGACAGCGTTGGCCTATCGTCTTAGACTGCAGACGTTTGCAGCGACGTTCGTGACCTCGAAGTTATTGCTGTGCGAGGTAGCACATCCGATAAGTCACCGAAAACAAAGTCATACGTCCCATCGAGAAGGAGGTCATGGGAATTATTGCCAAAAAACTTGCCGCCAGGAGTCATATAGTGTAGAACTCCACCAATACCGTCGTCCAGTTGAGCAATCTCTGTAATTGTCAGCGCATTCTGAGCAAAAGCATCAAATTTTGGGGCTTCGTTGACATCGACGACAGAAGTAGTAATATCCAGCACATAACGCCGCCAGTTTTTTTTTCTTCCCGTAATTTACCAACGAGAGTAGGTTTAGAGCTTCCTGACCACCAGTTGGTGAAATCGACTACAATACCGCTAAGTAGCATCTGGTGCGAAGGAGGTCTCCTCCACACCTCCAACTTGGAGGCCAAGCACCGCGCATGTCATCATTGGGATTGTGGTAAAAGGAGGTATGGCTGCCATTCTAACTACTAAGTGGCCTCTCGCCATTGGTTGGAAGTCTATGTGACACGCCTTCATGTCCGCTTAAATACGAACGGAAATTCTCTCCCCTCATTCCAGAATCTGCCGGCTCGAGGAAAGATGGTGAAGTTAGTGTGTGCGGTCGTTGGAGTGGCGGGAAGTGCTTTCTCCGTGCGAGTAGACGAGAGCGACTCAGTGGATGACCTGAAGAAGGCGATCAAGGGGGAGAAGACGAACGACTTGAAGGATGTCGATGCAGACAAACTGCAACTCTTCCTGGCGAAGGCGGAGGACAACGCGTGGCTGTCGAGCCTCACTGAAGATGTGAAGAAGTTGAAGAAGGGCGAGAAGACTGCTCTCGTCGATGCGCTAACGCACGAAGACAAGGAGATGCAGGGAGAGGATCCGATTTCTGAGTACCTGGAAGGCATGGACGCTCCGAAA
>NW_008649031.1:322497-339200 GCF_000247585.1 Phytophthora nicotianae INRA-310 | reverse complement strand
GATCTTCGGGAGCATAACGTGATGTGGGATTCCAGTAAGAACCGAGTCGTGTTGATCGATTTCGATTGGTCAGGAAGGGATGGTGTTGATACGTATCCACCATTTATGAATGCTGAAATAGCATGGCCACCAGGAGCAGTGTGTGGCGAGCCGCTTCGAGTTGCCCATGATGCGTATTGGATTGCTTCGATAGCTGCCCGATTGACGTAAAAAATAAAAGCGATGGAGGGGGTCGGTGATGTGCTGCTTGAAACGATCGTGCTCAAAAGCGATGTAGGTGTTCTCGTGCTCTTCCGGAGAGATGTACTCAACAATTCCTTGCCGAGCGAGATCGTCAATGTCGATCTTCCTCGCTTGAAGCTGTGCGATGTGGTCGTTGGTGAGAGAGATCCACTGCCTAAACGTGTCGTGGGTGTAGCCCTTCTTGGCCATGTTGTTGCTGACCACGAGTAGCGGGCGAACGAGACGGCCCGAGTCCACCCACATGTGAATCTCGTTGGCTGCGATGTTATGCGACACCGTTGTGTAGAGATGGATCTCCCCGCTGCGCCGCTTCTTGCGATAGATCGTCAAGAACAGTGCGAAGTCATGGACGCATCCCAGCCAGTCTCCGTTGACGAAAACCTTGTGAAGGTTGTGTTTGTTAACCAGCGTCATGTCCTGAAGAATCGCCTCAGTCTTGATGAGCTGCTTGTCCTCCAACACGATGTGCTTGAGCACCTCCGACGATGAGGCCGACGTAATATCAGCGCTGACGCTCAGTTGCTTGCTCATGCCAACCTTAATTCCTGTATCCGCGGACGTAATGCCGCACATATACCCTGTTCCGGTTGGGTGCACCTGCCGAAGCGTAATAGCTCGCTCAGAAGACTTCGCGCTGTTGCCCTTGTTGAGTGTGTCAATGCTGCGGAACGTCGTGAGCACATTGAGCTTGTTCTTGTGGTGAAGCTGCTGCGAGGAGAGGCGGTTCTTGAATGTCATCTTGTTGACGGTAAGCGTCTTGTCTCCACTAACGATCGCATTCATCAACGCCTTCTCAAAGTCTTCCGCCTTGATGGCGCTCTTAAAAAGCGCGTGCAAATTGACGTCCATGAAGCTGGAGTTCTTGAACTTCTTCATGAACTGCCGTTTGAGTTTCTGATCAACCATGAAGTTGAACTGTGTCTTGAAGACTCGGGAGTAGGACATACCGGCATCGTTGATGCGCTTGTTCTTGTAGGAGTCTCGGTCGGTAGAGTCGAGTACCCGAGATGAACCAGCAGCATTCGGTGGATCATGTGTCCGAAGTAGGCGGCCTTCTTTTAGCGATCCTCAGGCCGGAGACCGATATGCGGAAGGAACTTTTTTTCTGGTCGATAGTCTGCTCGAGTCGCGCGAGTAAAAAGCGTTCGATGTTGAGGGCGTCGTCTTCGTCTTGTAAGAGTCGTAATACTTGAGGCATCGAGTCAGCACCTAGAGCACGTCGTCTTTATTGGTGATGACATTGACCGATCCGGCTGGTTCTCCCTTTTTCCCTGGGAACTCGTTCTTCAGAGTATTTGTTAATGTCCGGGTACTAGTTGGTCATGGCTCTCTCGAGAATATTGAGCATCTGCTTGTTGATGGGTTCTTCATCGTCGAATGAGTACGTGATGTACGAAATGATGTCCTTAGCGGAGTAGACCCCAAGCGCTCGGAAGAACATGAAGAATGGAACTTCGATTTCCTTAAACCCGGCCATGCTCATGTTGAGAACGATAGAGTGGTTGTTTAGGAGCTTGAGAACGCAGTTGTACGAATTCTCGAACCCGTCGCCCGGTTTGCTGATAATGTCTGCGCGGCAAATATCATTTTTGTGTCCCTCGTTGGCGAACTCGCGGCTCTCATTAGATCTCAAAGTTAGTTACTGGGTAATGGGAATAATAAACGCCAACACGTAGATTTGTGGCCGTCTTTTTGGAGTGATCGAATTATTATCAAAATCAACACACATACGAGTTTATAAGGAAAGCCAGGTGGATTTGTTTGCCTTTGCTCTTTGAGCGGTTCATTTTATCAAATCATTGAAAATATTCTCAAACTCTAAGTCGCAAAAAGAACGACCGGCGAATCTCTATTAACTAAATACGTAGCTCTCGTGGTTTAATAAATCCTCACTCTCTGAGTCGCTCTTAGCCATCGCACGAATACGATGGCTTCCTGATAAAGGACGTTCGATGTGATCAGTTAACATTCCGCGAAGGCGCATTCGACGTTTTTCCCGATAGTGGCGCTGCACTTCCAACCGCTTTGGTCTCATTCCATTTCCAAGAAGTTGAAGTCGTTTCAAATAGTTCGAGTAGTTCTCTCCGTCTTCATCGCGTAGCGGAAGGATCCGCACATGAAAGTTTGTAAGAGCGACGCAGGAGCGAAAGAACATGTCATAGTTATTCTTGTCTCATCGATACTTGTCGGAGCACATTGCCCACAACGTTGTCAGTCGCTCGAAGTAGTTTTCGACAATGACTCGGTCGTGGGCAATGCGATCATTTGTCCTGCCTTCATCCAGTGTCAGTTGCTGTAGTGGTCTTTTCTTGATTGGGGTAATCACGCGAAAGTCATCAGCTAAACCTTGATAGCCTTTGTCCGCAAGTACGCACCACGAATCCGGATACTTATCCTTCATCGGACCCTCATCCGTCATATTCCTTTCGCTTGAGCTCTTGAGAAGGTGCTGAAGGTGAAAGGCGTGGTTGTGACGGAAAATCTCAATATCGGCTTTGATACCAAGGTAATGCTTTGTACAGTTCAAGGCAAGCCCATTGGGTAATACTGACACATCTACCTTGTGACCATGAAGGTGATGCTTCGCACTGTAATACGACGCGCGCTCCTTCATTTTGCCCGACGGCATGTTACTCTGTTGGAAGGTAACATCTGTAGCGTAGCGGGGGTAGGGGTGGTGGTCAAACGTGTTACCACCGAGTACGAGCTGCTCCATTGTAAACTTATTAGCAACGGAAGCGACAAACCGGTCGTAAAGAAAAGGAGCAATAACCCCCGCGAATGATAAAATCATCTTCTGGAAGGCACCGGTCTTGAAGCGAAAGATACTGGCGACAACGTCCCACTTGCCGCAGTGCTTTAAGACGGTTAGAACCATGAAAAATACGTTCTTTGGAGTTTGTTCACATTTCCGACCGCGGCCAACGTTCCAATTCTCGCTGATGTGCATGCGAACTTGGCTCCAAAGCCGCTCGAACTCGTGATGAGAGAAGTTGATTAGGCGGCTGGGATTTTCGGGGTCGCTGGTGCGAAATGAGTGATAGATTGGGCACGGCGAGTCGACCTCGTCCTCCGGTTCGACGAGACACAGCGACGCTGCACTCGCACGAGCTGCTTGGCGGTGGGTATCCAGTTGAGTGAGCACTGACACACCTTGGGCAATATCTTGAGGTGACAGCGAGCGGTTGGCGGCTCTGGCAGAGCCTCTGCGGGTGCTTCTTTGGGAAGGTGCCATAGTGACCTATGATGTGCCGTGCAAATTCGAAATTGAGTGTGGATTGGTCGTATATGACGTCTCTTCAGCTAGTTATTAGATGCTGCCATCATGTTTTGATCCTCAGCGATTCTAGAAAATTCACCTGAAGTAGCGACACTAAGTAGTATTTTGGTATCTTCTGGAAACATCGCACCATTTAATTAATAGGCGTAGAGGTGATTTCGTGATTTGCTAGAAATGCAGTCCAGTGTTCAATATTTAAAACTAAGCTCTAAGGGTATGTGTAATCAAATCGCCGCACTATTCCACAAAAATAGTCGATTTGATGTAAATAATTGGTTTCACCGGGATCTAAGTATATCTGGTAAAAGCCACTGATCTCCTCGTTCTCCTGATGTGCAGGAAGTCTGGATCCGCGTCGAATTGACGTCAATATGTCAAGCTCAAAAAGTTGCTGTTTATTTTCGGCCCCGGCGACAGACCGAGTCAAATCGCCGCACCGTATGGTACAACTAATTTCATACAAAAAGTATCTACATCTTGGCCCTTTTTGCTGACTTCTTACCTCGCAGCACTTCGTTCTGGAGCCGGACCATCCGCCTTGCCTCTTTATCTCGCTCTCCAGCTTCTTTTCTCTCTTGGGCATTTTTTCGGCGCTGTTCAGTGGCTACGCGTTTGTCTTCCTTCAACTTGGCTGTGAGCAAACGTCTTTCAGCTGCCATGACACGTCTAGTGGCTTTGTCTTCCAACTGCATGAGCTTTCGGTTCTCGCTTAATCTTCGTTTCTCCCCTTTCTCAACGTTTGTTTTGCGTTTACGGTGCTCTTTCTCACGTTTTTTTCGCATGAATCTTCAAACTTCATTAGCGAGGTCTCGATGGAGTCACGTGTGAGTTCGTCTCTGCGTTCTTCTTCGGCAATACAGTCTGCGTGCGTAAGCAGCCTCTTAGCTCCAAGCTTGACGACCACTTTGTTTGGAGATCTTCCTTTAATTGGGGTTGGCTTTACGAGGTCCCTATACGCGATTGAGTACATTCGAAAGCCGTGTACATCTAGACCGTTGTTTTTGAGGCGCCGCAACCCTTGATCTTCAATTTCTTCAAGTGGCAGTGGGTTTTGGACGGCGATGAACTTTGCGTACTTCGATTCCAGCACAGAATCCTTCGAACAGTCCATATTCAACGATTCTAAGACTCTTTGCTTTTTTACAGGCCACATACCTGTCGATCTCCAGGAGCCAATAATGTTTAGCGGTGTAAACGCTTCCAGCATCGCTTTCCCAATTACCTCAGAACGACAATGGCGAGGTAATGAAGCACCTCCTGTACTTCTTGACCATTCAAGTATGATGTCTCTCCAATTGGACTTGAACGAACGAAAACAGCCAGCGTCAAGCGGCAGCAGTACGTGAGTTGTATGTGGCGGAAAACTTAGAAGATGGATTCCATTAGAAATACATTTCCGTCGAACAGGTAGCCTCACGTGAGATGCGTGGTTGTCCAAAATCAAAAGGACAGGTCGGGATGCAGGAATATGCTCAATGAAGTGGTCGATCCATTCTTCGAAGATGTCGCTATCAATAAACGCGCTTGGTGTCGAAGTACCCTTGCTTCCTGGTGGAGCACCGTTTAGAAAGTCACTCGGAAACCCCACTCCCTTGAAGATAAATAAGGGAGACTCAAGGCTCCAGTAGCACTTATAGCTGACAGGACGGTAGTGTTTTCTCGATCCTGGCCAATTTGAACTGCAACACTCTTTGCACCTTTTTTCGTGATGACCTTCTTGGGGGCTCCACCTAGAGGGTCTACGCCAGTCTAGTCACAGTTGTATATTTGAGCTGGAGTAATTGGATGGTTCTTTATAAAGTCTGAATACTCAGCAAAAAAGTACTCAATCTCAGACCTTTCAGTCGCGTTCACCCGCGCACTATCAAGAATTCTAGCCTTGCGGACGGTGAGTCTAGTCGAGTGGCGGCTCAGAAACGAAGAGATCCACTTGGTCGAGGGTCCATACGGTCCGAATTGATGTGCTCTTCCATCGCTGATAGCATCGAGAACAATGGCTTTGAGGTGAAGTCGTGTTGCAGGAAAGCCTCGTCGAGCTCTGTCCAGAAGCCCTTCGACGAGGGCATCTTCTTCAACATCTCGAAGAGCACTTGTTCGACCTGGTTTGACTCCGATTTGCTGTCCGGCCAAGTACCTACCGATGGCCTTGGCCGAAACACCAAATACCCGTTCGGCCGCCCGCTTGGAGAGTCGCTCGGGGCCATTGGAGGTGACAGCAGCTAGAGCAGCGCGTAAGTCCATCTCCGTCCATTTCTTCCTTGTTGTCTCCTCATTTTGAAGGCTCAGTGAGCCGGGGAAGGACTTCCGTTTAGGAATCGACGGCATCTTGAGGCTGTGGTTGGTGATCGAAGGCTCGCAAAACGGTAAATGATGTTCTTCCGAAGCGTTGGATTCGGAATAGAGTAGTGGTTTTGCGGTACGAGTCTCTGCGGGGACGCTAGAATCGATTGTTGGACGACAAATAGCTTCGCACAAAGGATACCTGTAACACACCATGGTTGAAGCACAAGTTGAAGCTAAATATACTGTAGTTTGTATGGTCATGCTACCAACGGGAACAAAATCGCATAGTGCGGCGATTTGGTTCACTGCGGCGATTTGGTTACAAATACCCTTATTGTACTTCATGCTCTCCATGTTGATGATGATGTACTGATTGCCCTTGATCACGAAGTATCCTCCCAAATCGGATGGATCTTCCTCAGGAGCTAAGGCTAAATGCATCCTCATAATTAGTAATCAGTGGTGATCTGTACCTCCTATCAAAAATTATTATTATTTGTACGAGGTCACCTTCACATTCAGAAATTACAAAACTGATGGGTATTCCTTTTCACACCCCCGGGTCGTTTTTCACATGCCCCCAAACTTTACGCGCTGTCCTCGTGGCGCTGCATCTGGTCGCGGTGGTGAAGCGCCTGGATCTCAATGTCCTTGCGTAGCAGCTGCAGTTCCAATTCGTGAATCCTGTTGACGTCCTTGGCATGAGCGTTTTTGAGCTGAGCGATCTCTTCTTCTCAAGCTGAGCCATTTTTTCGACATGAGCGGCCTTAGCAGCGACAATTGCATTGAACCAACCGTTACCAGGATCAAATACTTGAGTGAGAATCCTTTTGGTCTCATTATGAAACGCTGGCTCTTTGAGCAGTTCGTCCATGCCGATGGTCGGCTCTCGCTCTTGAGGCAAAATGTGGAATGCTCCTGGAGCCTGGCTCGGCAATTTGAATCCAACACTCGTGCTATACAAGTGAAATGCATCCTCATAATTAATAGGTGAGTGGATTTGCACCTATATCAATAACTATTAATTGTACGAGGTCACCTTTCACAACCGGAAATTACGAAACTGATAGGTGCTCTTTTTCACATGCCAGAATCTGGCACTTTTTCACACGTCCCCCAAACTACTCGCTGTTCTCGTGGCGAGGCATCTGATCGCGGTGGCGAAGCGCCTGAATCTCCATATCCTTGCGTAGCAGCTGCAGTTCCAGCTCATGGATTCTGATGACGTCCTTGGCATGTGTTTCCTTCAGCTGAGCTACTTCCTTGGCATGCGGGTCCTTAAGATTAAGTAAATCTGTCAACCACGCAACTCTGAGATCACTATTCCCGCGAGTGTTTTCGATCTCTTTCTTTGCAAACTTGGCTTCGGCAATCAGTTCGAGTTCTTTCAACTTCTTGTCGAAGTCGAAGCAGGGAAACTCATCCGCGATGAGGTTGTAAATGTGTTTCAGCTCGTGTTATAAAATGAAATTATCTTGAGACTTCAAGTCTCTCGAACAGGATCGTAGATCACGACTTCTCTGTATTTTTTGAAGTGCAACTCATCGCGTATCCATCGACAAGTTTGAGCAAGCGACGTTCAGTATCGTCCAAACATCCTTTTGGCACCAGTAGAATCCACTTCAAGTTCACGTTGGGCGTGTATCGTCCATAGTGAGACTTCAAATTCTTGTATCGTTGGGGAAAGTCTTCGGAAAGGCCCAACTTTCCAATGCGATACGGTCCGTAGCTTTCTGGAGGATACTCAGTTTTGTTGAGGCCCATCGTCTCATACAAGTCAGACACCCGGTCAAAGTCGACGAAGTACAGCCCGCAGAGCTTTAGATTGAGGATAACCTTCAAAAGATCACTTGCTACATCGCACCGCTCTTCATCTGAACCAAGTTGATGCGCATACAAAATTCGCAAACTCCAGCTAACCATCTTCGAGCGGTTCTCGTTCCCACTTGAAGATACGAAGATAACACAAATTAACCCTTGATATGTCAGGCACACGAAGTCTCGATCGACGGTAGACCGCTGGTCGTTTAAACTTTCGGAGACAATGACGTAGTCGACACCTTTTTGATACTTGGATTCATCCGAGAGTATTGTCTTGACTAAGCTCTGCATCCCGAAGAACGTGCCAATGTCCTTCGTTTTGAACAGGATTTTCTCCATCGAACGTTCACCACGCACCGCGACATCTACGACACTTCCATCGGCGTTGCAAAACAGCTCATGCTGTTCAAGGCGAATAAGTGGATACTCTATGCCAGCGAAAATACTGGTGGACTACTGTCGATCGTGCTGGCGGACTCTGTACATGTATTGGCGATCGTGCTGGCGGATACTGTACTGGCGATCGTGTTAGCGGACTCTGTACTGGCGATCGTGTTAGCGGACTCTGTACTGGCGATCGGGCGAAATGCAAACGCCTCCACATCGTCAGCGTGGTCATCGTAGTCATCAATCTCGGCTTTTCATTCTCCAGCGCTTTGAAGAGATTGCTTCTTATCTGGCATAACTGTGCGAACGTCAGATTCTTCTGTCAAGCGAGCGACCACGCTACGCAGTTTAGCTTTTTGTCGTTTCTTGGTCTTGCGTGGGTTGAGCATCAGCGACACAGCTTATCAATGTTGTAGATATCAATGAGCTTGACGTAGACCGCCATCGTCGCAGAGTTGAACTCGGGGTTCTCCTCTCCTTGGTCGTCGACTAGAAGAAGATCGAGCACCTGGCCAGTATTATCGCCACGGCGCACCACGACGCGATGATTGAGGAGGTATTTCTTCACCAGCATCACCTGCGTTGTGCCGCGCACGCGGACGCGGTAGATGGCGTTGACCCGCGCGAGGTTGAGCCATTCGTCCAGGTCGCCATCGAACAGACGCAGATCGTCGTTGTGAAACTTGGCTCGGAGCTCTTCCATGTCCGCCGGCTGCTGCAGAGAGGCGTTACCGCAACCACAATACGACAAGACGACAGAAAATAGCGCAACCTTATGACCTAAAGCAACCACAAAACCATATGTTCACTGGTAATTTATTTTAAATTACATTGCCACGTCGTCGTCGTCACCATTATTGCCAATACATAACGCGATAGCGTACGAGCACTCCCTAAATTTAGAGATATGTTAACCACATTAAGTGCATGTATCCAACTTATTAGTGTGTTTACTACGCAGTTTCCGTGTGGTACACATTTTTAGCACTTAGCATATTTCGCAAAGATCCAAGCACAGCGCAACAATGGACGGACGTTTGCTGGCACGTGAGCTGGTACGCGCACGAGTTGGCGAGTTTATGGACATGACGAACAAGCTAGATAAGATCGGCATGGGTCTGGAAAAGATACTAAGAGCTCAGATGGAGCTGTTGTCTCGTATTGAGGACAACGAGGAGAACATCTACGCGTTGGCTTCAGAAATGGGCGACATCGGCGTGGTTCACGACGGAAACCTCTCGTTCGGGGTGCTGCTAGAGATGGCAGTCAACAAATTGAATAGCTAGTGCTAAGTATTGTCTGTATTAAGCCTTAATACAGCTTCAACGTCCTACTTTAGTTCTTTCAGTAGCTGATCCTGAATTTTCTTCATCCTTTCCACTTTGCCACGAGCCATGGGGCTCTCGCGTGACTTACATAGGATCAACCACAGCATTCGCAGACGCATAACCTGTACGTCGGTCTTGGAAATGTTATTGTGCTGCCATTGAAGATTCCCATGTACATAACTGAAAGCCTGTGCCACAACAAACACTCCACAGCTCGCGTAGTCAGGTTGCTGCGGAACTTCGACCCACTGAATCGGATCTATGCGTAGTTTAGTTGTGGGTGTCGACGCTTGGCACCATCGCTTCACGAAACCGCGAAGCCCTTCCATAACGACCTTATTCTCCTGGTCCTTAATGCCCTTCCAAACTTCCTCCATATCCTCATGGTACTCTTCGTCGATGAGGGGCTCATACAGGTAGGGATGTACCCGTAAAATATCAGCACTTTCCAGATAGTGTAATGTCGTGATTACGACTCCCCCATGGCTCCTTTTCAAATTGACCGGCTGGATGATAAACTTGGTATCGGTTATAAGTTTCTTTGGTGTCTTTGGCCTCCCAGTTGACGTCGTGTGCGATGACAGCACGTGACATTTCTCTGCCGTGGAACCAATGACCTCAAGGCAGAAGTCAATTGGGCTATCATTCAGCCAGCCTTTACACAGGGCACCCACCACGTTTTCAAATGTGATGAAGCACCCTCTAGAAGGCGTCACAAATTCAGCACTCAGGCGACATGACGCGAATTTCGAAATGACCTCATTTGCCATGGCCCAATGCCGGGCGCGCACAGCGTCCGAAGACAAACCACTAGTTCCAGTCTCCACAGCAAGGAAGTCCACATCTGAGACAATCTTTCGCCAATCCTGCTCTAACCATTTCCGGTCTTCGAACCATTGACGCACCTTGGTCTTCACATAATAGAATGTTGTTGCAGCGCCCACGTACTGTCTAGAGCAAACTGTTGTTAGTGCAACCATACTTCGGCAACCTTAATTTATAGCAACCATATCGATACAGCAACCTTACCCGCTAAACTTCCACAGGTTGGGATCGATAGACGCCACGAGATCGAGCTGGATGCCTGCTTCTTGATGGAATAATCAAGTGGGTCTGGTTCCCGCAGTTCAGCTCTAGCGGTCCCGGAATTACAAATGGATGCATATATGCTGCTGGTCTCATTGCCTCCCAGCCGCATTCAATAGTACGTGCCCTGAGGTACGCGTCGTCCAGCTGAACTAAATACTTGTTCACCATTTCTGCCACAAGTATCATACTTGACGTGTTCCGTGCCCAGATGACAAACTCGTAGAGCTGCACCGTCAGGTCGCTAGGGTACTTGTGCACGGCGAGACGAGTCGCAATCTTTGTCTGTCTCAGTTGCTTGGGGTTTGATCGTGTTTTTCCTTTCGTTTTCGGCTTTGGAACGTTTATAATATCCACTTGTCGAGCTGGTACGTCTGAACCTGGAGGTGTCGGTGTATCAGCTTGTTCAAGCCCGCCATGTTCAGCTTTATTAGGTCCACAGAAACTTGCAAAACGAGGCGTTTGAGGGGTTGCTGCTGGTTCGCGTTATCTTCCACGCTCAAAACTTGTTCTGAATCCACTAGAGAAATCTCTGCTTTCTGCGTTTGTGGTATGGGCTCACCATCGCTGCTACCATCTGTCACACCTTCCGTATTTTGTAGCGCATTCATGAGATTAGTTGTAGACAGATCAGAAGGAGGATTTAGAAACGAGTACAGCTCAGCTTCGGCCTCATCGTCTTCGTTGTCGCCAATGTCCCTAGTGTTAGCAGTAGCAGCCTCCCTCCTGCTCAACCCAGCTTCCACAGTCTCTTTCCAAGCTTTAAGCTCCTGATAGAAATCGGCACTGGACAACTCGGAGAGATGCTTGAGCAGTGGTTCTAACATCGCCTTCGCGTATGAATATTTTTCAGCTGACGTAAGCACAACTTGTTTGGCACATTCACCCCGGCGTAGTCGAATATATACAACTTCTCTCTTATCATCTGACGGCGTGTGCGACTTCCGTTCCTCAGCTGATTGGTCACTACTGTCCGGCAACCTTATGCGCTTCGGCAACTTTAACTTTGACATGTTCACAATAGGTTGTAGGGCGTTGGCCGCAGAAGTCAGTTCATCCTTGACGTCTAGCGCTTCAAAAGTACTCCAGCGCTCAAGGACTGAGATACCAGGTAATATCTGGAATTCATGGCCCTCGCTCGCTACATGCATCAGATGACAGCATGGCAAGTGGTGGCTTGAGTAGAATAGGCATGTTTATGTCCAATCCACGTCGTCGCACTCAAAAACATGGTGTGAATAATAAACTTTCCATTTCGAAACTGGTTTTTCATGCATGCAAGTTGTTCTTTCATTCCCATTCACGAATCCCTCCCATTCATTTCTCACTTTCTCCAACATGTACGGTGAAAGCCTCCTTGCCACCGCTCGCAAGAATGAAGGCACAGTCTTCGGCAATCGCGATGATGAATGCTGCTTCTCAATTGCAGATACTATCTGACGCGTAATAATCATCTGGTGCTGGAGTAAGCCCGCCAATGTCTTGTCAATTCTTGTCTTGAGCCCGAGAAGCATCTTCAAGTATTTCCAGTTAGACTCGATCCTGTTAGTGGTCGTATTCCCAGCAGTAAAGTGTTTCCCATGTGCGTAGTTCGACCACATAATGCGGCAGGAATGCCAGTTTTTTCTCGAAATAGGCGAAGAACGCGCTTTTCCTTGCGGCTCTGCAGTATTCCTTCAGCGCATCATAGCCGGATTGATACGCGTCCTGCGTTCGACTAACGCAGAGAATAGAATAGTTAGTTGTTAGTGTGTAGATATTTTTTCACAGTAAACGTACCAGTAGAGCAACTTCGTCATCAAATCGAGTAAATCTTCTCTATCAGCAACCCTCAGCCGGAATTCTTTACGTTTCACCACCTTTTTTTCAATAGGTTATAGCATGAAACTGACACAATACAATTTGTGCGTTTGGAAGGGTCTGCTCGAGAACCTGCCATTCCACGAAATCTTTGTCGATCACCACGCTCTTGACGTCTTTCCATCCCGGATTCTTTTCCTTGAAATATTTCAAGATCGAACTAATCGTGACTGCGTTCTCGTTCAGACACATGAAGTCTACTACAGGGAAACCTCTGCCCGTACACGTAGTGACGACCAAACTTCCTACAAAACAAAACAATTATAATCATAGTACGGTTGTAATAAGATTTAAAGTCGCGTTAAGGGTTACCGTACAATCAATATGGTTGCTTTAGCATACTCACCCAAATGGTAGCCGAGGTTGTTTGTAGAGTGAGTGAAGTCCATCGTCAAGTATTCCCCCCACCGATCGAACATCATCTTCTGTACCTTCGTCTGCATGAGCACACCACACGTGATATCCAACTGGTCTTGGATGACAAGCACGTCGCTGCCGTCCAGCTGTCGAAGAGCATGAAGCAAGTCCTTCATTCTATCTTGAGCTGAATCTTGCCTCATGATACTTCGGATAAGGTTTCTGGTTTGCTGTGGCGTCACTTTACAGACTGTATAACGTTAGATTATCATAATATATACCGATAAGATTGAATAATAACAAAGTCGTCCGAAACAAAGTTACTAACCAATGCGGTCGTTCAGGAAATTGGTAATGTGAGTCGAAGAAACACGTGCATCAGTCAATGTCTTCACATCCTCAAGATCTTGATTGTCGAGTGGCAGCGTAGCTGTTGTCAAGTAACTCGAAGCTTGGGTTTCGCTGTTGGAATGTGAGTGGGTATGGTTCTGAAACAGCAGAAGTTAATAGATATTAGCATCGTAATTACATAGACATAATCGTAATTATAACATTAGTGACCAAACCTGGTTCCGAAGCACAATTTCGTAGTGGTTGCCCAAAACGCGACAAACAATTGCCGTTAGTCGCGCCGAGCATTTGCAGTACCGCTGCTTGCGATTGCGATGCCCCTTGGACCTTGATTTTTGGGAAACACCGTGAGTGCACCGATAGATCCTTTGCGAGTACTCGAATGTGACAGGTATTTGGTCTTGGTGCGTTCTAAAACCAAATAAAAACACAGCGGAGCTTCGTCAATACTTTTATACAGATAATAGCATATTAACACTCATACTTGTTGTATGATTCCGTTCTTTCTGAACTCCGCACGCGAAATTTTAAATTATTCTTCTCCATGTACTCCGTGAACTGCTTTTCGAAATCACGCCA
This sequence comes from Phytophthora nicotianae INRA-310, assembly GCF_000247585.1. Lineage (NCBI taxonomy): Eukaryota > Oomycota > Peronosporomycetes > Peronosporales > Peronosporaceae > Phytophthora > Phytophthora nicotianae. Next base: position 325,625 of record NW_008649031.1, on the reverse strand, counting down.
CGACGAAATTGTTGTCTTTGGTGCGAACGGAGGGACTACGTTTACAATTTTGTCCCCGTCATTGTTCATCGAGTCGATCTCTTCAAGATGTTTGCTTCTTCGAACCCTAGGCGTGTACTCGCCTAAAGACCCTGATTGGCCGGCAGATCGGGACTCCTCATGCTCGTCATTATCCGAATGATCCGAACGTGGAACTGTTTTCTGTTTCTTCAGCGGTCGGGACGGCAATGGCAAATGCGGGGATACGCGGCTCAGCGTGGCCTCAAACTTGTCACCTGTCAATAGCAACCATTAGCAAAATTCTGCTATTCTTACAGCAACCATATAAGCCATAAAGAAACCTTACATGATGTTGCCTTTGCCGCGCCCTTCTGCTTTGTCTTGACGCCCTTCTTGTGCTGCTTAAGCGCTACATATCAAACAGCACACGCACATATTTATAAATAAAAAGCAAACAACGCATAAATAATAGTATAGGCCATTACCGGTAGTAGTCAGGTCACCCCCATCGGATCCGGATCGCGAATGGCCCCCCTCTTCGTAATCTTCATCCTCACCAGCGGAAGCGTCTTGGTCCTTGCTATCATCGCTGCTGTCGTCGTCACCTTCGATGCCTAGAGCCGTGTACAGATCTCGCAGCTTCGTCAGTCGCTGGCGATTCTTCGCTACACACAATCATTCAACGGTCAAGCTAAACGACCAAGAAACCGGAAATACTAGCTATCTGTCGCTTACCGGGTGCGTTGGCATCTTGCGCTCGATTCATGGGTCTCGTCACTTCGTCCACGTCGTATCAGAAGCTGGCGTCCTGGTGCCACGTGTCACCCGGGTTCTTCCCGCACCAACGCAATTTCTGAAATTGGAGGCTTAGAATGATCGTACTTAAAAGAAACGTACTTAATGCGGAAGTGTTATTTTTGGATTTTTAATTTGCAGGTAATTTATGAATTTGGGTAATGCAACCATTACGGCGTTAAAACGACCCTAAATGTCTCAAATTATGGTTGCGGTACCCACTCCGGCTGCTGCAAGTCACGAAGTGTACAAAAAACGGAAGATCACAAAACCAGCTGAGTGGTTACTCTCTCGGTATGTTGTTGCTCGTCATGAGTCCAAAGATCGGTGTGAGCTAGACTGCATATAGTGCGTCGTTACCTATGCATGTCATGGCGTTCGAAGCCTCTCGTTCAGTTCTCACCCTCGCATTTGATAGCCTACTCTGCTGGAACGTTCACCACCATCGTTCCGCGATTATTTTGTCGCCCTTTAGAATTCCAAGCGAAAGAGACTACACTTGTATGTTCCAGTCGCTGTCGAGATGACTGTGTATGCGTCGCAATCAAGTTGATTCCGACATCACCCGCTTTCGCGTTCAGCATGAAGATGAGCGACTTGGCATATGACTGAGAGAACCGATTCATCGCGTTCTGTCGAATACTTCCTCCGACCGAGTCATCCAAGCGCACACAGCCAAACCCGTTGATGTCGCAGTAGTGCTCCAACAGGTTGTGCTGCTTCAGAAACTGGCTGGAAATTAGAATCGGAAGCTCCTCACTAGAGTGATCCACACTGTGAGGAGGGGTGTTTCCCCTAGTCAATGCGTTGTACCAGCCAATTCAAAGCGTCGGACAATACTTCTTGAAACTATACGGTACATGATCTGGCAAGGGTTCCAGGCGCTCTACCAAGATTCCTCGAAGCTCAAGAACAGGTGCGGCAAAGGCAGTCACCTTTCGCAATATCAGGAGCCTCTGCCAGCTCCGCGCATTCGCGGTCGACGGTGGTGGCCAATGCTTCACTGGAGACGCCGATGACCTCGTGTCTTAAGTGCCGGATGCCGTTCGAAAACTCCACTGCCGCCTTCTGCCGGGACTGTGGCCACCCACAACCGACTGGTACCGTCGCAACAGCGCAGCGAGTGAGCGAGGGACGCGACTCGTTCGGAAAGCAAGCTGTTGCGTTTTAGATCTCGTTGTGAAAGTGTTGATGACATACTAGTAGTAGTATGGTTAGCCCACTTTGTTCAGGTCGATGTGCCTTCGGATGCGTTTGCAAAGCTGGGAGCATCAGCCGATATCCCGATGCTCCAAGTGGTGTTGGCCAAGTCGCGTTATCCCCGGCGTCCATTACTTACGTACTTGCGCCTCTATCGAAACAGCCTGGCGAGACGAATGTCTCTCTTGTTCAAGGTGTTGTGTCTGCCTTGAACAGCGGTGCGGCTGTTTCAACTGATATTTTTGAGTTTCAAGACGTGAAATTGACTTTCTTTTAAGACGGGCTGGTCTTTTGGATTCGCGCACAACATAAGTATATCGTATTTCGAACAGTCTCAAGTTAATCCGAAGTACGAGTTTCAAATGCCAGTTGCTGGCTTCGATTGGGGTGTCATGGTGCTGTTGGATGGTTCTGTTGTAGTTCCACGATCAAAGAATGGATCTCTCGCTTTTTCGCTCGTGTCATCATGGGGGTCAACATGTCGTGTCAATCTTCGCAGCCGAGTCGCAGGTTGTCGTGAAAAGATCAGTTCTTTTTTCGCAAAACGTCTTTTACAAGCTTTAGCACATTACGATGCGACCGGTTGGATGGAACAAATTGACATCAATTTGTGCCCTACTACTGCTACGACCTGTAAAAGTTTTGCGAGTATAAACGGAGAAATAGCGAGAAATCTTGCTCAGACTACAAATTCTGTGGATATTTTAATGTATTCTGAAACGGGGGGTCAAAGTTCAGTGATAAATGCTGACGCGTCCGCAAGTGCTACTTATATGCCGACTTTGTCCGCGATGGATACTGGTGGAATTGCAATTATTATTGGCACAAAACTGGCGGTGTTTCCATCGACTTTTCGTATCTGGATCAAAGGATATGGCATCTCTCAAAGTGCAATCGATGCTGCATCGTCAGGCTTGTTTTGGTGGTGGTTAATGATAATGCTACACCTGCCACTTTCGACGCTGTTGTGCCAGGATCGAGTTATAGTCTACAGTTGGTGCTATCACTCTCCCAAGCCAGCTCTTACTACAGCTTTACCAGTGTAACAGGCTAGTGTGGCACGATGTAGTCACGACGGTTGCGGGTGAGATCTTCCAGCAGGACCGGTGGATGAACGGCTCCGACGAAGAGTC
>NW_008649031.1:307652-322122 GCF_000247585.1 Phytophthora nicotianae INRA-310 | reverse complement strand
ACGAAGAACGAAGCACAAAGACGAACACTTCTTTAGTTAGCGTCTAGGCTAGCTACGAGAAGAGAGAAAGTAAATAAAAAATAGGGACGGCGACGTTCCGGCACAGGGATCAGCTTGAAACCTGTTGGCCAGCAGTGTGTTGAAGTGCGGTAACTCGATGAACCCGGGACACTCGCAGGAGGCACACACGCGAGTACGATCTGCTCCACGAACCGAGCAAGATAAGTGGATTCGTTTCATGGTGGTCATACAGGGGCCATATTAAAAGAAACGACGGGGCCTACTAAAACAAACTCGAACGCAAGTAAAGGAAACGAAGATTTGATTGGAAATGGTTACGAGTACAACGACGACAACTACTATGAGCAAGAGAGTGCAGAAGGCTCGACAGATACGGAAGCCAGGTGACGAAGATTGGCCAAGTAGCACAGATTCGGACACCAGACGTCCTGTGACACGGAGCCAAGAAGGACGAGCAGCAAGGAGGCCCATTCTGAGGTCGCGTGCGGTAAGAGTGACCCGACGACAGGTGAAGGACGCACAAGAAACAAAAGGGATGACCGACCACCAAGGCCCGGAGGTATCGCTGCAACCACCAGTGGGGGATCACCATGACGAGGGTAAGAAGGGCAAACACGACGAGACATCACACGTGGAATCGGAGAACATTAAGAAGATGGCATCGACTATGAAGCAACTCACGAAGACAGTGGAGGAGACTGCTGGCAGTGGACGTGATGGTGAACGCCGACGAACAGTTGAAAGGCAACGTCAACGAGGTGTTCCACGGGTACCACGAGCGCGAGGGGATGATCAAGCCGGGGTCAATGCCGGTGGAACGTTGGATCATGAAGGAAGTCCACACTCAAGTGTACGGGCTGCTGGTGCAACCGATAATGAAGGTGCGGGGAATAACGGTGGAGAGATGGCGGCTATGGCCACGGCCATAAACGACTTAGCAACGATGGTAGCAAGGTTGCAGCCGGAACCAATACGACAACCATGATGAGGGCGTTCACATGACGGGTCGTCTTCGAGACCAAACAGTTCCAGTGGTGCGTCGGACGATGGCGGTAACGACAGTCCAAGCGAGAGCAGCAATGAGGACAGTGACGACGAGGATGAGTCTGACGAGGATGCGAGCGATGGGTCCGATAGCAGTGACAACGACTCCAATGACAGCCAGGATCCGAGCAGTAGCAGCAGGGACTCCGGTAATGAACCAGAAGAGTATCGAGGTCGACGGCAGCGACGAGATCAACGACGACGACGCGGCCATCACGAACGATACATACAACGAGAGCGGCATGAACGAAGGAATCGAAACCGGAAGAGAAGCGTTAAAGACTTGGAATTACCAACTTACACTCCATCTCCTAAAGTTTCGGTCTCGACCTGGATTGATCACGTAGACTTGGCATTGAAAGGTGCAGCGGAGTCGGGACGTGGCAAGTGGTCTGACCACACCCTGTACTTCATCTTAGGGAATAAGATCATGGATACTGCGGCGCGTTGGTGGGTTAATATGAACAGGAGACTGCCCAAGCGTGACCGTACGTGGACCAACTTGAAGAAGGCGCTGTTGCGTAGACATGGAGAAAAGTTGGATAAATCAGCTGCCGAGTGGAGGGTCAATATGCGTCGTATGATGCCTGGAAAAACTTATGCTGACTTTGCAGCAGCTCTTCGTGACGTAGTAGGATGGAACAAGGTTAGTGAACGCGTGTTGTTAGCACAATTCTATAGAAGCCTTGACAAGACGACGAAGAAACTAGTCAAGCAACGACCCAAGCCAAGGACTCTAGAAGAAGCCGTTGATAAGGCAAATGAAATCGATGATTCTATGGACAATGTTGCTCTAGGAATGATGAATATCGGACAACCGTGGGCGACGGCGCCAAGTCCGTACTTAGTTCCTGTGGATGGTACGACAGGTCAAACACTTGTGATTCCGGGGATTGGTGGAACCGGGTTGTCAACGGAGCTGATGCCGGGAGGTTTGCACGGTACAACGACGACGGATGGCGATGGTGAAGCGGTAGCGCTGTTCACTAACCCTCTTGGAGTTTGGAATAAGTACTCGGGTACGTGGGATGTACCACCGGGACGCGTTTGGAACGGACAGTTCTGGTATGAACCCAAGAAGAACGCCAGGAAGCGCTCTCCCGAGTATCAGCCATCGCCCAAACTGAAAGACGCGCAGAAGCCGGCCAGAACGTCCAAGACGAGAATCGCGCCAGCTCCATCTAGCAGTGACGAATCGGATGTGCGACCACCGAAAAAGAGAATGAAGGCAGCTGTGCGGCAGACGACGGAACCACGAGCTGAGCCACGTACTGAACAACGGACGAATGGTGGGCAGTTGGCACGAAGGCCATCAGCACAAGTGTCGGCAGGTCATCCGAGTTGTCGACGATGTGGACAGCTGGGACACTGGATGGCTCAATCCGAAATGCTATGCTTGCAATCAGTTCGGTCATTTCGCCAAGGACTGCACTGACGAAGGTGCCAGGACCAGGAACCAAGAATACCTGAAGAAACGCCAAGAGGACAAGAAGACGCCGGAAAACGGGAAGCCGACGCAGTAAGGGGACTACGGCGCTCGGATAACCAGGATCCCCGAAAGGAGAGAGGCAGGACGATGATGGATGATACACGCCAGGAGCACGAGTCGACAAGCGGCGAACAACCATCAGGACGATGCCAAGACGGTGCGAGAAGGCAAGGAGAAGATGACGATGACAATACGGATGTGAAGATTGATAACAATGACGGAGTGTCGAACGCGACACTAGCGACTTACGATGAGGAATTGGAAGAGTTGTGGTCGAAGATGATCATCGACTCGAGTGACCAGGACGATGAACGAGCTGCACGATACGTGGCTACTGTACGACCGGCGATGGCGACGGTGCGGTATGTACATTGTGGTAGCGTGGTGGTGCAAGACGACGTGAACGACGAGTCGGCTGACGTAGTAAAACTAAGTGACGAGAATCACGGTCGGTCGGAAGAAGGCGCCAACCCGGGCCAAAGACAAGTGTTGGAGCGTACGGAGGACATGCGAGACAGTGTGGTGACGGCGGTTACGAGCGTACTAACGGACGAGCATGACAACGGTGCGAACTAGAACATTGCCCAGATCCGACAGGCACGAAGACTTGTGAGGAACCAGAAGAAACGCGAGCGGGTCAAGCGTGCAATAGCTCGACGACGAAGCGCCGCTTCAGCAGCCGAGAATCAACAAATTGCAGAAGAAGAAGGGCGACGTGAACGTCGAGGACGTGCTAATGAAGCCGTACGACGCCTGGAAGTACGTCGGTGCCAACAGCGAGGTGGGAAAGAACGAATGGGCGAGGAACTCACGAAAGTCCGCCTGGTACATTATCACGCACGACGAGAAGGGGGTGAAGAACACGACGAAGAGCCACAATACGAAGTTGAAGCTGATGACGGGTTGCCAACGGCACGAATGACGGTGGATGGCATCACGAAGATGGTGAAGTTGGACAGTGGGGCCAGGTACACTGTTGCTGGCACAAGCTGGATGAACTACGGAGAACTAGTGTCGTACGATTCACCCGTAGACTACGTTGAAGGTATTGGCGGTATCTTACTCGATGTGCTGGGAGTATGGTGATTCGAAATGAAGACGGTTTTTGGGGACGTCATAAAGATGGATGCGTGTATTGTTAAGGGTTGTTTGGAGGAATTTCTAATTGGTGTTGACTTCCTCAAAGTACATGAAGCAGCAATGGACTTCCGCTCAAATGAACTGAAGTATAATGAAGCAGAACGAGCAGTAGTGATACCATTTCGAACCAGTGGAGCAACGAGTACTGTGAAAATGCAGCAGTACGTATGGTAACCAAAACATACCTGGGACGTCGTACAGTAACACCAATTGAGATCGCCGTGGCGGCAGGTGATGGAGAACGTGGCGTATTCGTACCTACTGTACAACTGGGCTCCGTAATGTTAGCTACAACTGTGACGAAGGTCAAGAACGGGAAGACCTGGGTACCAGCGATCAATGCTAGCGATGGAAGAGTGAAGTTACTATCACGGAAGGAGTTGGGGACGTGGATTTCACTTGACGACGATGTCGAAGTCTTGGAAATGCACGGAGTGTTAGGACGGGAACAACTATGTGACTGGCTACGAAAACTTGGCGATAGTGAAACACCGTTGGAAAATGAAGATGATGTTCAAATTGGACTGGAAGACGAGGGCGGAAGAGAACTGATAAGACGGCTACTGCGCGTATATCGGAAATAGGTAGAAGACACGGGTGATTGTCCGCCTACAACTGCATTAAACGTAGAACATCACATTGATACCGGTGACGCTGCACCGATAATGCTCAAACGACGACGCCAAGCGCGGATGGACGACGAAGTGGTGGAGTCGAACGTGCGTAAGATGCTTGGAGCCGGAGTGATCGAAGAAGGAAATGGCGCTTGGGGTTTTCCGGTAGTATTGGTTAAAAAGAAAGATGGAGAAATACGATTTTGCGTTGATTATCGTGCATTAAATAAGATCACACGCAAGGACGTCTACCCTCTACCACGAATTGACGAGACGCTTGAAGCTTTGGGGGGCGCACTTCTGTTCACCTCCCTTGATCTACGATCCGGATACTGGCAAATTCGATTAGCGGTCAAGGACAAGGAAAAAAACGGCTTTCACGACAAAACGCGGGTTGTACCCATTTGTCCGTATGCCGTTTGGACTCACAAATGCACCGTCAACTTTCCAACGAATGATGAACACCGTTTTACGTGGATTAAATTGGGTCACATGTCTAGTGTATTTGGATGATATAGTGATTTACACCCGAGGAGGAATAGAACGGCATGTTTTAGAGTTGGCTTGTGTTATGGAGCGTTTGGCTGCCGCGGGTCTCACTCTTTAGTTGAAGAAATGTATATTTGCAACGAGGAGTATGGAGTATCTTGGTCACGAGTTAAGTTCTGAAGGAGTTCGCCCATTGGACAGATTAGTGAACGCAGTACGCAACTTTCCAAGACCGACGGATGCAACGGAAATTAAACGATCCATACACTTAGCGGGCTATTATCGAAGATTTGTGGAAGGATTTGGAACACTTATGGCACCGATGACTAGACTACTCAGGAAGAATGCGGATTGGGAATGGTCCGAAGCTCAGGAAGCTGCATTCGAACACGTGAAAGAGATTTTGACGAGAAAACCACTGTTGGTGTATCCTGACTTTCGAATTCCATTTCGAGTGGTTACAGATGCTAGTACGATTGGACTTGCTGCCGTTCTGATGCAAGATCAAGGCAGAGGATGGCAGCCAGTCGCATTTGCAAGTAAGGTGAACAAGGATACGGAAACAATATACGGGATCACGGAACTAGAGTGTCTCGCAGTTGTTTGGTCAATCAAGCTCTTCCGACCTTATTTATATGGTCGCAAATTTACTATTATTACTGATGATGCTGCGTTGAAATGGCTAATGACGAGTAGTAACTTAACAGGCAAACTACATCGATGGGTGCTTACACTTCAAGAATACGATTTCGATGTTCAGTATCGCCCTGGTAGCAACAACGTCGCGCAGATGCCTTGAGTCGAGCACCTGTGAAAACGTTAGCAGCCATTGGACGACGAAGACGTAAACGATGAACCACAGCCGACGAGACAATTGGTAGTGATGCATGTGACGTAAGCCCGACGCTAGAGAAACCTCCACAGATGATTCAGAAGGAACCACATGGTGAACTCAACGCCGAAACGCGGGAGAACACACAACCAGAAGGACGAATCTTGGCGCCACGCCAAGAAACCGACGAGGAAGAACCTCTGAATGACGAAACAGTAGCGGTACGTGCAGCACCATCAGACGACGATGAAGTGGTACTGAGAACTGAAGAAGGCGAGCACACCAGCCCAGTTGAAGAAACGGTTAAAACGACGACGACCTCGGACACGACGACCAAGGACGGCGGTGAAGTGATAGCGGAATCTAAGACGACGACTAACACCAATGACGACGTCGAGAACGACGCCAACAACGACGCTAAAGAGGCCGCATCCACGCGAGACGAGACGAACGCACCTACCAGTGACGCTCATACCCGACGACGAAGTAGATCACCAAGGGCAAATGAAACGACGCGACCAATGACGAGAGCAACTAAGCGACGCCTGGAAAATGCGACTAAAACGACGAACGACACTGTAAGGGCGAGCACGGGGAAGCACGAGCCAGACTTAGCACCAGAACAAGTGGCAAGTAGTATTACGACACCAACATCGCAAAAACTTGACGACATCATGCGATCAACAACACGTGAGCTAGAACAAGGACCATCCGTCCCTCAGCACGGTTTAAAGGCGAAACAGAACGACGCCCATGAACGAGTAAAATACAAGAAGAAACCGCAACGAGTGACGTGGGCCATGAACAAACGTACGACGACGACGTCAACCGCAACGACGGGGACGACGAGTACCACCGAGAATGACAAGGTGTCACGAGACGAGCGGAGACCAGAAAGCACCATCAACGTACGAACACAGAAGAGCAGTCAACGAACAAATCGAGAACCAATTCGAGAAGGAATCCGGAGACAGATACGTTACAGCTTACTGATGATACGATTGAAGAAGCACAGAAACGAAGTCGACTAGTGCAGAAGATGTTGAAGGATGGCAAATACAAGGGCATGACAGTCAACACTGAGTACGGGTTGGTATTAATTACGACGCCGAGTGGTCTACGAATTGTCCTACCTCCCGAACCCTGGCCCTTGATGTTTAAAGACAACCACGATTCGATATGGGCTGGTCATTTGCGAGCACCTCACACGTATGCACGAATTGCTCAACTTTACTACTGGCCAGACTTACAACGTAAAGTTCGACGATGGGTAGCTGGATGTCAAGAGTGCGGAAGCAGGAAGGCGCGACCGAGAGAGGTGGTGTCACCATTACGAAGTATGAAGGGCGGTGACGTTGGCGACAGGTGGGCGCTAGATGTAGCAGGACCACTACCACAAACTGGAGGAGGACAACGCTATGTAATTGCAGCGATTGAATATATGACTAGATACGCAGTAGCGACGACGGTGGAGCATCATACTTCGGAGAACGTCGCAAGATTCATAATGAAGAGCATCGTGTTGAAATTTGGAGCCTTTCGTGAACTATTAACTGATGGAGCGCCTGAATTGACGGGATTAGCGATTGAGCAGCTAGTGTCATTACTACAAGCACAACAAATAAACCCGGTACCTTACAGACCACAGATGATTGGACTTGTGGAACGATTCCACAGGACGTGGAAGGATTGTGTGAGTACGTATATGCAGAGCGAAGATCAGAATGACTCGGATAATAGGGTAGACTTTGTTGTGTACGCATACAACTCTGGCAAACGCTCCACAGTGGCACTTTCACCGAATGAACTGATGATGGGTCGACGGCTACGACCACCAAACGAGCTGTTGCGTAGAACAACTGTGATGGAAGCGGGTACGTTGACGGAATACCATCGGATTTTGTTAACAGCGATGAAGAATAGTCATGAATGCGCAGAACGAGCCCGGAGAAAGGAGCAAGCACAACAAGCCAAGTATTACAACCGACGAGTCAAGACTACGAGGCGATTTGCAAGAGTAGATCGAGTTTGGATGTTCCGACCTCCAAAAGGGTCAAAATCGACGAAGTTGGTACATTTGTGGATCGGGCCACTACGAAATGTAGAACCCGTTGGCTACGAAAACTACCTAGATCGACGAGAAGATCAGAACAACGGACCAGAGAAATTTATAGCGCACGTGAGTTTCTTAACGACATATCATACACAATCTGATCTACTAACGAAGGCGGCAGCCGGTCTGAATGCACAACTCGAGTATGAAGCCCAAAGCTACGATGACGAGGCGCCAAGGGAGACTGCACGCACAATGACGGCAGAAGTGCAGGCAGCCACTGGAACAACGGGCAAGAGACGAGAAAGCACGACAATGGCGCGAGAAGAAGGATGGAACGAGTCGAGTGCAAGACTGGTGGAAACCCGACGACGACGATGGCGCAACAAGGCCGGACAATACGTGCTGGAGTACGAGTTACGACTTGCAAAGCGACGATCACGGGGAGGACATGATGACGACGGAGCCCGATGGGTGTCGGTCGCTGAGTACGAAGAGTACTTTTAGGCCGGTAGAGTCGTGGAAGACTCTACAAATGAAGAAGGCGTGTAACCGGTTGGTGTGGCACGATGTAGTCACGACGGTTGCGGGTGAGATCTTCCAGCAGGACCGGTGGATGAACGGCTCCGACGAAGAGTCAAATGAACCCAACAACGTGTGGTGGACACGCAGGATCGTTCGTAACGGAACCGTGAAGGGTCGCAGGCGGAGAGAACACGCGACCATAAGGAGGAGTGAGAAGCACTCACTCTGAAATCGGGCGGGCAGAACACAAGTGAGTGAGGCAGACGCACGAGGTGTGTTGTCTTTGCTTGTGGCACCCGATAGAGGAGTGAGCGCGTAAGTAGGTGACAAACGAAGAACGAAGGCGGACGGAGTCGACAGAGAAGCGCCCCCCGGCAGAACTACACGTTTACGAAGAAAACTGACGGAGGGCCGAAGTGGCGACATTGAAGGTCGTTGCTAAGGTTAAGTACGCGGATCTGGACATTACGGACGCATCCGACCAACTGTAGTGGACGCGCTACGGAGTGGAGGAACACGAAGAACGAAGCACAAAGACGAACACTTCTTTAGTTAGCGTCTAGGCTAGCTACGAGAAGAGAGAAAGTAAATAAAAAATAGGGAAGGCGACGTTCCGGCACAGGGATCAGCTTGAAACCTGTTGGCCAGCAGTGTGTTGAATAGCACAATAAAGTCTATATAGAGGAGAAGTGGTGCCGATGCTGACTCTGCCCGTGTTAGTACCTCCTAAACTGATCTGTCCGGGTTACGGTCGAATTATGCCTGCGTTATGTCCGTCTGGGTACGTGTGCAGCAAGGTAGCGCTCGCGTCACCGAATATCCTTTGTCCAAGAGGATGCTACTGCCTCGAAGGAACAGCCATGTCCGACGGGTTCCGGAACGATACGAGGTTGAGACCATATCCGTGTCGATCGGGTACAGTCTCAACGGAGTCGTAGCTGAAGAGGTTCGAGTGGGAGGCTATCGCTATCCGCAGAATTGTACGGCCGGTTTCTACTGTGCGTTACGAGCTTCATAATCTAGAGCTTTTAGAAGCTTTGCGCGGTTTTGGTTATCCAACGTAAATAAACCATCTACCGGAGCTTTGAGTTGGTACGCCATCCCAGCAGGAGAGACATCCAGATTAAAACTGACGCTTGAAACAAATCCAGCGTCATTTTCGTTAACATTCAGAGTGTGCTTCTTGTCCACACAACCTGAAGCAGGAAATAGATAAGAAAGTGCGCGGACTCCACCTCAGCAACTATATCCTGGTGGGCATTTCCGAAGCTCGCAACGTCGACCATCTGGAGCATTCTCAGGATGAGCATAATAGCCCGATGGGACACTGGTGTAACGAATCCACTTATCTTGCTCGGTTCGTGGAGCAGATCGTACTCGCTTGTGTGCCTCCTGCGAGTGTCCCGGGTTAGTCGAGTTACCGTACTTCAACAGCAGCAGCATCTACTTGGGCACCGTCGCTCTCAGCCCCTGACACTTCTGATAGTAGTTGTAGGTTGGCATCACAATCTCGCTGGGAGTCTGCTGCATGAAGGTCACCAGGTGAGATGTCAAAGGCTCTGGTCACAGCGGCCTGCGAGAGATCAACCTCTGAGTCACTCTCAGACCCGAAGAGTTCAATTAGTGTGTTCTGTGAGAGTTGAGCACTAGTGTCAATCTGGGATGGACAGATGTCTTCATCTGCATCAGCTTCTGCCCTCCCTTCATTGCCAATCGCCACAACTTCAGCCGCTTCAACGCCATCGCCCACCGCGTCAACCTCGCTCTCAACATCGTCAACGTATAGCAGTCCAGATTCAATAGCATGGACGACAACGGCGTCCTCACCAACAAACGAATGAACACCACCAGGACTCACACACCTCCATTGAGTCTGCATGCCACGGGGTCGCTTGGACGTCCATCCGGCCCCGCGAAGCTGACGCCACAAATGGCGGAAGTCAATGTCTCGAGCCACTGCGCCTACCACGTCTGTTTTTCCACGGGCACTGGCCCGGATGCGCGTCATCTTGCAAATTCTAGAATGACTGGCAGTTGTGCCTTCCGCATCTGCGTATCCTTTTGAGCCGTATCTCTTTCCTGATCCCTACCCCTGTTGTGTCTCTGTTCACTTTCCCTGTGACCTCTCGCATCTTATCAGTTTGAAAATATACTGATTGAAGTATTGCCCGAGCCATTTTCTATTGTCACACGACGTACGTCGTAAGGTACGACATAGTTTTTTTTTTTTCGTATGGCGTAACTTAAGACGTCGGGAGGGACGGGGTTAACTCTTTCGCGATAAAAGGAAGCAAAATGCCCCCTTTTCCTGGTTTTCAACTAAGTACGACGATGTATCCATGTTAAAGGAGGCAAAATGCCTCCTTTTACAATTAAGTACGTTTACAACAGGTCGTTATGGGCATAGAAAAACCGAGAAAATCACATTTGGAAGATTTGAAGGTGGTCCATCACTCGCCTTAAAGGATGCAAAATGCCTCCTTTTGATACCGACTATCCTATATTTGTATACTATAGTTTACTAAAGTGGCTCGCGAAAGGGTTAAGTCTGTTTTATATTTCCCAGTTGCAAGAGGGTGCGTACTACGTCTTTCGTTATTAGCATCAGCTTGATTTATGACTCTAATACCAAACTGATGGTTATCACCCTTTGCTTTGTACCAATTGAGGAAGTGAATATAAGCGGTTTGCCCCCTGATATATAACATGACTCTGAGGTCGATAACTGAATGATCAGCATGAATGATTTTATCCATTTCCGTTGTTCCAACATCAAGATGTTCAGCTTTAACCTTCTGTAATATCGAGCTCTGCGTAGCAACATAATCAATATCATTTTTCAAACTAGTAGCTTCACGTTTCGAGCGATAATTAATCACTTTGAACTCACCTTCACGGGCGTCTTGCTTTAGATAATAGTCATCCGATTTATAACCTCCATGCTTAAAAATAGGCTCAATAGGTATACGATTCTTTTGAAGTAGTTTTCCATAGAATGATAAGAACCAATAAAGTTGTTCTCACTTATGTTTTGGTCTTCTACAGTATCAGCACTCTTAGTGGATAACTTAATAGCGGATTTTTTTTCTCATTTCTTCTTCTTGGTCCTTGAAGTATAATAGTATAGCATCTCTAACTCCTTCATCACCTCGAATCATATCCCTTACATAGCTTTCAGACACAATCCAACTAAGTTTGGGTGAAATCGACTTAACTTTGCGATTAGATGAAATTCTAAAGATATCACCATCTTTTCCGATGTAATATTTGTTCATTGGTCGCGCATTCATATCGCGAGGGAGGAACTTAAATCTTGATAGTACTGGATTACGCTGATATAACCCAATGCGAAATTCGTGAGATTCATTTTCAGCAGCCAATTGTGGTTCGATCGTTTCCTCAGTTTCTTCTTCTTTTGAAGACGGGAGAGGGGGATCTTGGAACTCGGTCCGAGAGTCTCCGACCTCAACGTCTTTTATCTTTAGGGATTTCTTGAGCGTTAGTTGAAATGTCCTCAGTAGCCACAGGTTCTTCCACAATTTCCTCCAATGGTGTTTGAGTTTCGAGCGAGGCCAGGACGTAGGCAAGGGAGAGGGGGCTCTCGGAACTCGGTCCGAGGGTCTCCGACTTTGAACGTCGTTCGTCTTGCGACCCTACCGTGGTATCAATTACTATTGG
The DNA here is from genome assembly GCF_000247585.1 of Phytophthora nicotianae INRA-310. Classification (NCBI taxonomy): domain Eukaryota; phylum Oomycota; class Peronosporomycetes; order Peronosporales; family Peronosporaceae; genus Phytophthora; species Phytophthora nicotianae. Next base: position 310,237 of record NW_008649031.1, on the reverse strand, counting down.
AGGCTTTTTGATAGACCATCATCAGTCTGAATAGACGAATCCTGAGTGGATTGTTTAGAGAACGAGATGGTATTGATGACATCTGATGCCCATTGAGCATCTGCGTACATTCCTCGCTTCTGCTCTTCTTGCCTTACACGGTGCTTGACGCGTTCAAGTAGGTCAAGTCGTTTTTACTCGCGTTGAGCTAATGAAGTGAAGTTTGGAAACATGTTTGTGTACTATTTATCAATACCGATATTTATTTACGAAATTTTGACTGATATTGGATAGCCTCAGGTTTTTCTTCAGCCCATTTCTTCATTGTATATTAATGAACTATTGCATTCCTCCTATCGAGCAATGAGAAATAGGATTGCTGGCACTCATCGAAGGGGAGGTCAAAAATCTCTTCAAGCTCCTCTTTAAAACGAGTATCGTTCCAGATGAAGCGATAAGGTCTATGCTGTTCCAGCTGATCCAGTCGATATTTGATATAATCACAGCGATTGATATCTACTATCATTCGATGGTAAGCGTTAAGCTTCTCACTGAAAGTACGAACACGTTGATGCATCTTTTTGAGCTCCTTTTTGAACATCTGGATCTTGTGATCTTTTTCATGTTGGAAGCAATATCCGGAGGCGAGCGCTTCTCGCGAGCATTGCTCGTCAGGCTTGGTCGTTGCGCAGCAAGTCATGCCAGGGCAGAGTCCGCTCGGACGGGGTTTCACCCGCGTTATCAGGGCTTTTATCAAGGCGACTTATGTCGTCGAATCGCAAACAAAGTTTGCTCTCTATTAATATAGCGAAAACATGTATGGCGTTGATTATATTGATGAACCTGACTGCGATTATGCTATTCATAACAGCGAGTACTCTACCCCTCTTAAAGTAGTAAGGACTCTGCTAAAAAAAAATAAATGAACCATACCACTTTGAGCTAAAAGAGGTAGTGAAGCCTCAAGCGGTAAAACTACCTAATGATCTTAAATCACTTGATATTGAGGCTTACTTACTGGCTCCGACCGTGGCGAAGTAATTCTTTTCCAAAGTACTCATCTTGTTCTTATTAATAAGCCTGAGATTATCAGGCTCATTTCCGACCCATTTGATTAGGTATTTATACTTCCCGTTCCGCATTTTTTGGCATCCAATATCCTCTTCGCCTCGATAATATCCCCTCGATTTATAGTTGCGTCCGTCGCTTCAGATTGAACCGCTTTGAGATCATTTAGAGCTTTGTAGAGCGTGTACCCATTTTTGGATTTGATTTCTACTCGATATCCATTGATACCAACTATAGTGTAGATGGCTTTTCTCCATCTAGCAGCTTCTTTATCAAACGCCTGCTTTTTTAGACGATACATAACGTGTGAGCCAACCCCAACCGACCTTGTCAGCTTCTTCCTGGTAGTGCGTAAGTTCTGATTCCATTACCTTTCCTATGGCTTCGTTTTGGGTCATACCGACGGACCTATTGAATTAGAATTGTAGTTTTCAATGGCATCGCTTATCAGCTTCTGGGATATACGCTTGGTGATATCTTTGTTAGTCGTTGCTTGATTGTCCTATTAAATCGCTCAATTTTCCCCATCTTTCCGTGATCGCCAGGCTCGTTGTTGAAATGATCGATATATTTGCTTTTAAGGAACGCTTGAAGCTGTGCGTTCATAAATTCACTTCCATTATCACTTGTGATGATGTTAACTTTATGTATCCGTATAAAAGCCTTCATAGCTGCTAATACTACTGGCGCGGTCTTGCTTGATAGAAGCGTTGCGTACCCAACCCGAGAGTTGATGTTGATCGCAGTCAAAATTGGTTTCTTCTCCCAAAACGCTAGATCTATTTGCCATGAGTTGGGGTTATGAGAAGCAATCCTGAACACATCGAACCGTTTTTTTTTCTGATCTTGAAATCGTTGTATCTCAGCTTGGCTCTGGTACCAGTCTTTGACTATTTTAAACGTAATTTTATGGTTTAAATCTTTTGCCTTTTGATATAGCGCTTGAGCTCCAATATAACCCGTCTTGGGATCATAGTACAGCTTGTGTAATAGATCATCCATGTTTGAGCTACTCCTATATGAGATGTCATAAAAAATAGGCTTTCCTCCCAGAAGCATATGAATTATATCTCCAATGGAGCAGTCGTGATGCCATCTTCGAGGACTCGGCGCTTATCGTAATAATATGACAAAGCCGTCTTCGTCTGACTATACGTGATAATGGACTTTGTCTCCTTGCTAAGTCGAAACCCCTTGTTGGTACCTTGTAGCGTGATACGGTCTCGGACAACATTCTCGAAACCTTTTGGGTTTAGAACATCCTCATTGCGACCACGACCTTGCTGAACGCCCTTTGCTGAAACCTTGCCCTTGTAGCAGATGTAGTTCTTGGATGAGAGAGAGACCATCGCATTACCTGTCCATTCATCTTTGAATAAGCCTGGTGTACGTCGATCGAAGTTCGCTACCTCATCGTTGTAGTCGCGTGGGAACCATTCGTATTTATGCTTTTGGAAGTGCTCTTGTAGCTCAGGCTTAATACAGTTCTGAAAAGGTTTCTCACAACTAAAAGCCATGTATGCTGAGTCAGTATCCAT
>NW_008649031.1:304154-306082 GCF_000247585.1 Phytophthora nicotianae INRA-310 | reverse complement strand
TTATGCTTTTGGAAGTGCTCTTGTAGCTCAGGCTTAATACAGTTCTGAAAAGGTTTCTCACAACTAAAAGCCATGTATGCTGAGTCAGTATCCATGTCATGATATTGGAAATCGGATCGATCGAAGTAGAAGTCAATGCAGTCGTAGTAAAATTGTAGCATTCGGAGCTTGGCTAGCTGCTAGATAGCAATACTGGGATGAATGGGGTTCTTGTTCTTGAGACGATGTTTCTTTAAAGTAATCTCACAGGAACCGTTGAGCTCCTCTAATCCGTGAAATGTGAAGTCCTTAATCTTTGACTTTACTGCCTTATCATCTGATTCGTATTTGACTTCTTTATGCTTACTCATATCCATGCCACTACGCGCAAAAGCACTCTTTCCTACCAATTTCATCATCTCGGCAATCATAGCCTTAGCCTTATCAGCATCACCCTCCCGTCGAGCATTAGATACAGCTTCCATGAATGGCGCAAATGCCTTGTGAGAGCTGGCCTTGGTGAAGCTGTACGTCTTGGTGATTTCCATCCCATGGGAGAGATACCACTTCAGTAATGGCGTGTATATGAGTATCTTCTCTCCGAAATAGCTTCCAATTAACTTGCGAGCTGGTTTGGATCGACTTTGCTTGCGTGCGCCATTGTAGCTGAACATATGAGACCCAATAACCTTCTCGTCGGTGCAATCGATCAATGCATTTTTGAAGATTGGGGTGATCTCATTGAAATAGTATTTCAAGTGATTGGGCGTACTAATATCACACTCAAGGAAATCGAAGATCTTGTCGGTCTTGATATCATCGATAATTCCTGGATATGCTTCGATCGTAGTCAATCGACCGCATGGCATGTCATTACCAAGAGCCCATAGATGGAGTGCGTTCGCGTCATAACCAATGATCTGCTTATGTCGCTGAGGGGGTTTGATACAAGAAGCTCCTCGAGTTCAACTCAGATAGGCTAGTCTATAGCATTAATAAGGAGGAAAAATACATCTACGCTACGATGAAAGCTAATATCGCAGGCGGTCCATCAATTATCTTTAATCGATATGCCAAGCGCAACGAGACGAAGATTCAAGGTAGAAAAATTTGTATCCTTACGAGCAACGTTGCACTCGGCACAACCGATCAAGATGTTGCCATCGATAGGACCCAGCTTGTTATTAATACGATCGGCCGAGGCCGTCTCGATAGTTAAGTGCTGGTAGCATAGCCCACAAAGATATTTCTGCTGATGTAGCAGCTTGTCTAGGTGTTTGAGACTCATATTGAACTCGCGGTTAGTACTAGCATCCCGACTCTTGTACCCGGCTAAACATTTAGCTGGGAATCGGAATGCACTTGCAGGCTTCTTACTAGGGTGCTGGAGATTATTGTAGTATGTCTGATACATAACCTTCTCCGAAAGACCTGATAAGGATACACCATCGGTGAACATATCGAGGTCAAAGTGCTTGAATAGTTCGCGTTGAGCCTTAATGGCCTTAACGAATGGAACGACATCTAGGTTATTGTACCAAACCAGAAGGTCCTTAACCGATTTCATGCCATAGTGCTCCCAAACGAACTGTACCCGCTTGTAGTCATCAGCACTAATGCTAGTGTTGCGAAGCGTACTATTGAATGCTGATTTAGGTGGGATACTACTCTCACTGAGAATATCGAATGAAGTGATGTGCTCGTACGGGAATATACCCTTACCTAGGCCACACACACATCTAACTTTATCATCGCAATTGCAGTCTCCGAGATAGGTACTCAGATACTTGCTGTAGCTGGTTCCAGCTGGGACGTAGTTGCTAATGTCAAGCATTTTCATACCCAATGTCGCGATACACATGTAGGATGGGTTCTTGATAACTGATTTGATGTTGGCTGTCCTAATAACAGCAAACAAGTCGCTCTTGATTAGGTTGATATCATATCAG
>NW_008649031.1:299896-301484 GCF_000247585.1 Phytophthora nicotianae INRA-310 | reverse complement strand
TCCGTGCTTGTATTGGGCTCAACTCGTTCTTTGGCTCAGGTGGTTGACACAGATATCCTCCCTCTTTAAGACAGTTGAGTACTGTAGTTGCAATTCGGGAACAACTTGGAGTACCCAGGTGTTCCGCTGCTTCGTCTAAAACTAAGCGGATACCCTCAATAACTTCACAAGCTACATTTTGCTGCTCCGAGCGCTGTAACTCGACCATGTTCTTTAACGATTGAAATTCCGATTATAAAACAACGTGGGGTGAAACACCAGTGGCAGTGATCGTCTCTTCACTGCTGGCCTCGTCACAGATAATAAACTCCTTCAATTCTTGAATTTTCTGCTCGTTTCGCATCAAAGACGCTTGAAAAATTGGGTGTTCATCAGGATGGTGCTCCTTCAAGTACGCGTAGTGGTAGACGGTAGACGCTAGAGCATATTCGCCAATTAATGAGACGTTCGGGGGCAAACCACGAAAGCAAATTCGTTTTGCCGTCTCAACTTGATATCGCCCGCCTTTAAACCTGGGTGGAAGAATTGCAAACTCAGATTTATGGATTGGCAAACCGGACACCGTGCGACCAACAAGCATATCACCAGCCGAATCGTGTCGTAAATATCGGTCTTGGACGCCACCAAGAGCCCATCCAGCCCGTAAGTGCACTGCTATTGCTGGTGGGCACGCTGTTGAGCCTGAAGAGCAATAGGTAGCAGATCCTTTTCTCATAGAATGAGTACCAATGTCATCACAGCGTACGCCAACGCGGTCTAACTCGTTTTTCACACCAGGGGACTCTGACACCCGACGGAGTGTTTTTCGGAAGCGGTCGTATTGGTCGTTTCCAGGAAATACTTGGTTCACGTTTGAATCGACGCCATATACCATCCAGTAGAGACCTATCGATGTGTAAATGATAATATATTAGAACTGGGACAATATAGTAGATGTGTACATACCTATGGCGAGAATTGGGCAGACCTCTGGCATCGGTGGATTCGCGTAGATGTGCCGGGGGTCTCGAGGGCGTGTGCCTCGTTGGTCATTCTTCATGTGAGCAAAGAACACTTTTAGTGCGTCCTCTCCCCACTCCATGTGATTGTAGCACAGCGATACAGTGTTGGCAGACCGAGACATCAGATTCCACGATAGTACTAGAAACACCCTCGCAAAAATCATTTCGCGCGACGTCGATCTCATCATCTCCATCGCAATACTACGATATAGACTGAACGTCATCGGATCCTTACCAACTTTGATAGGGCCATCTCCGCTACTAATAGCACTCGCTATTCGATGCTGAAGACCTTTGAAATGGCAGCTCAGCTCCCGTTCTAACTGAGGTGACATTGTATAGTGGTAATCACGGAAAAGATTGTACAGTGCTGAGCGATGACCCACGTAGGTTGAAAATGAATGATACCCTCCATTCTTGTTCTTCATTGACAAAATCCAAGAGAGAAAGTGTTGAGCCTCTAAAGCACCGAAGTTCAGCGGGGGGTTATCTGGTGCGGAAGCCAGTGCTGCCAGGATTGAGTCTTTGGTTGGGTATCCTCTGCTGTTAAATTGCAGCGTGTTGCGAAACTCGGTCAAAACCAGCGG
>NW_008649031.1:296203-297026 GCF_000247585.1 Phytophthora nicotianae INRA-310 | reverse complement strand
ATGTCAACGAAGCCCCAAAATTTGATGCTTTTGCTCAGAATGCGCTGACAATTACAGAGATTGCTCAACTGGACGACGGTATTGGTGGAGTTCTACACTATATGACTCCTGGCGGCAAATTTTTTGGCAATAATTCCCATGACCTCCTTCTCGATGGGACGTATGACTTTGTTTTCGGTGACTTAGACTTTAGTGTCTCTGTGAGTGTGCGCACCAAGACAAACGGAGGGAACATATTGCGTCTAGTTGGATCTATGGAAAGTGATTACTTTGATGTATCTATAGGAAGCGACGGAAAACTAAACGTTACTTCCAGCTCTTTTCTCATCCAAGGACATCAAGTCCTGTCGGACGGCGATTAGCATTATATTGCAATTATTTCTGCGATAAGTGACTAAACCCTTAGAGTATATATCGATGACCGTCTCGACACTACCGCTTTGATATTCTGGGGATCGCCAGTTATCGCACAGCAAGCAGTCCTTTCATCGCAGCTAGCATTGTTTACAGGATGGATCACGCGGTTTCACTATTTTTTCTGGTGCGATAGCTCTTGCTCAAGTGCAAGAACAGACGTTATATTCAGGTACGAATGCCTTTATTTGAATTGCGCTGCATGATCTTTCGACTAATATTTTGTTGTTGAATGAAGTTCCTAGTTTCAATGTCGTAGCAGATACGGGTGTTAGCGGTGTGGATCATGCCAAAGGAAATGAATACTGCGCTGGTCAAGGGTTACGTCTGTGCGACTTGATGGATTTGGAGACACTTTGTATTGATCCGCACTACAGTCCTGCAACGTTCCCGACAGCCAGCCAAGGTT
>NW_008649031.1:266671-269015 GCF_000247585.1 Phytophthora nicotianae INRA-310 | reverse complement strand
GCTGATGTGTTGTATAAGTAGCCATGATCCTCTCCGCACTTCTTTCGTCGCTTCTGGCAAGCACTACACGCAGTTGAATTTCGCTTTTTTGGATGTTGCAGCTCTACCAATGGTGCTGCCAAGTCAGCTTGCGCTGTTGATGCCTTTGAGCTGGAGGTCGATTTCTTAAGCGCATGCGGGGTGTGTTCTCATTCATCTCCACACCTGGATAGTATGATCGGAAAACATTCAGAAGATGTGGCCATTTTCCTCGGAAACCATGCAAATTCTTCGATAGTTTTTGCAATTCTTGAAGGTGTTCGTCTGCAATTCGAGCAGCAGGAGCGCGGCTCGCAAAAGAAACTTGGAGTTGCTGGTGTAGTGACGACGCCTTGGTGCTGGCACGTGGCGGATACGTGGCAGGAGTGGGTGATTGAACTACAGGCACACTGTTATCAGACGGTCGTAGTTCGGCAGTATCAGTTTGGAAGAAGGTGCTGGCAGGCACACGTTGATGTGGTTGTGGTGGATTCTCTTGAGACTGTGATGAAACTCTACTTGCTCCACCGGGAAGTAATTTGACTTTGATTTTCAATGATTTTCCGGTGGTGCTCGCCTTCTTGATTGCTTCCCACCGCGTTGTCAGAACCTTCTCATGCTGCAAAATCGAGAAGCATGCAGAAAACTTTGATCCTCTCCGCCTTTGAATTGTACTTTGAGGTCCGTATTGCCGTGAAAAGGTCAATTTGCAGGCTTTGTTCGTTGGTTGATAGCATCTCAACACTTGCTCTTGGGTTTGTACACGGAACCGGAAGATGTTGGAGTGTAGCGATGCGTTTGAAGCAGACGTGTGTACTTGGGGATTCGTCATCTTCAAGACAGCTTCCACGGTTCGAATGCTGCGACGCCGTAACTTCAGCTGGGAATTACTATTGGTGGCTACTACAAGATTGTACATGACGGTCGTGACGATGACAGATTCAGCCCATGTCCGACGAGGAGCTAGTTGCTCCCTTCGCAACTGTCGAAGTAACTCGTATCCTTCCGCAGAATTTCCGGTGGCACCTTCGTGGTTGGTATCATCGAGTCGGACTGAGTGCATGAATACGCGGCGGTCAATAGTTCCGGTTTGAAGTGCAGTAGCATTTTTCGTAAGTAGTTCTTTTATGAAGGTAAAATGCTCTCTCGACTGGGTCAGATTAGATTCGAAGGCTTTGGGTTGGACACGTGCACTGTGAAAGATGGTCTGCCACGTCTTAAACGGGAAATCTTGTGGAGTAGCTGATCGATACTGGGGCGGTTTGAAAGGTGTAGACATGAGGCTAGTGACAAATTCCTGGTCGCGAGAGGTTGCAACTAGCCCTCCGGTTTTGTGGCTACACAAAAGTGCCGAGCGGCATGCTACAATAAGATCAAGCTGGCCTAGCTCGGGATTTCTGCCGTATCGTGCTCCTATGGTAAGGTTGTGTTGAACGATGTGAATGTCTAGGATGCGAAGTCCAACTTCTGCCCGCACATCCCGTCCAAGTAGCTTCTTTAAACCAGAATGAAACCCCTCTAATTGACTGGTTGAAGTGATTCGGACAGGAGGCCCTCTACCTTCAGTGTACACGTTTGACTCAACATATAGACCCCCTCGAGCTATCTGCTGGACATTGCTTTCTATGGACCCTTTCCATTCGGCCTCAGTGCAAGACAATTCCTCGATCTGAATTCTGCTTAAAGCATCGCGAAACCGGGTCTCCATGTCCGTGGGTGCTCTGAGCTCCCGGTTTACATCATACATAACTTCCTTGGGCTGCTTGCACAAGAGCGTACGAGCAGATTTCGATTTTACCTTTTCACTAAAACGAGTAATAACGTGAAAAGGATCTTGCTTGACCTGGACTGTGTCACCGTAGGTTTTTCCGATTAGTTTTCGCACGGCTGACGCATTGTCGCTAACGACAAAATGATCACCGTCAGCCGCAACCTGGGACTTTACCTCGAGAAGCAAACCCCCCGATGCCTCATTTTCACTTCAAGCCAGCAGAGGGAACAAAGAATTTTTTAGCTCCTCTCGAAGCGTTATGGAGCATGATCTGGGCGACGAGGCAATGGTCAACCCATCTGACCTCGCGGAGGTGTCCATCCTAAGTGGGGAAGAAATCAGGGTGACGCAGGAAACCACTACTACAATGGCCGTCCAGAGAAGCGTCGCCGACCAGCATGACACAAGACGACAGATTGATCAACTGGCGCATTGTTCGGCAGCCGCCCATAAAGCTACTGTAGAGCAAACTAGCCAAGTACAGCAGCATCAGGACGTAATCGCGTTCAAGACAGCCGATTACTTGCAACAGCAACATAACAGACAGCATTGTTC
>NW_008649031.1:247960-249785 GCF_000247585.1 Phytophthora nicotianae INRA-310 | reverse complement strand
ACTGACCATCTGCCAGCCAAATCGACGAAAATGTGGTCCGATGCGAGAGATCAGCGACTCTCTACAAAGCATGATCAAGGATCTTGTATTCAACAACGAATTGAGTCAAGAAAAGTACGATAACCTATCGATAGACGATAAGAAGTTATTTAAGGAAGTCCTGTCAATCACACATCTACAATATAACTTCTCGGAGAAGTTAGAAGATCCGCTCGAATCTCTTCGCATGTAGTATAATAAGATCAAGGGAGAGCTAATGTTAGGTAATGATAACCCCTCGATCTTGAAACAGCTGAAGGTGGTTTGCGTGGATATGTACTCGAATAAGCTAATTTCCGATTCTGAGTTCAAAAGCATTATAACTCGTCTATTATAAGCATGTTAGTTCTCGATCCACGCATCATCTCCAAGACCTCGGATCTCTACCAGTTCCAAGCTGATAAGAACCTTGCTGAACTCAAAAGCTTGAACCATCAGCGAGATTGTCACTAATAACGCTTGTTGTTGCAGCTGCTGGGACTTCGATTTGAAAGCTGGTATTGGCGAACTGAATCGAATCAACGTTGAATTCAGAGTTATATAGAGAGATCGATTGAATCGATGCTCCTACATCCTGGAAATTACAAGCAGACCCAGGGAAAGTATACACCCATCGGCTATTAAGCCCATCCTGGACTAGACAGGTTTGGTCAATTTTCACAAATGAACTCATGCTTGTTGCTATATGAGACAACTAATTTTTTCTCCAATATTAATCGATTGATCAAAGTTATAGCGTATCTGTCCCTTTACACTACCGATGAAGAGCATTTGACCTTTTCCACTAGCAATAGCGCGATTGTAATAATGCATGATTCCATTTTCGGTTAATCCAGGGATGTTAAAATCAGTAATCAGTAGCTTTATATCGTGACGGGAATTCGCGTGAAGTATCGCTACGTATTCAGTATTCAAGCGAATCATTTTATCAGTGGCAAACCAGCTGTGGGATAGAAATATGGAACTAAGCTTGAAATGTCTCCATCTTGTTCTGCTGTTTGGCAAGTATATCCCTGCGAATCTGAACGATGAACACTTCGAGTACAGGTACTGTACGGTCGCTGGGGTGATGGCACTCAACGCCATTGCTTTTTGTTTTTGTGATGAACAAGATGCAGCTTGCGATGATTCCGCGTCTCGGAGATAAGTCTGACGACAAAGGGCCGAGAGAGCCCAAACTCTCAATTGAGCATGACCGCAGTGCCAATTAGAATACTAGTGCGTGCTGAACTTGGTAGGCGATAACGTAGAAAATCATTTGCGCTGACTTGGTTTCCAATAAATTTGTCATCGTCATGTCCACCAAACCAGTTTATCAAATGAAGGCAACTCTGTTCATTGTCACGATCATATTTTTTGTGCTGAAGTCGCTTGCGTTCAGAGACCAGTATGATGTCAAAATATCTCCTTCTATCAGTAGTAGTATTGCAGACTTAACTCCATGCGTCATCCATTCAGAAATTCTGCTTCAGAATGTTGCAGGCACCTTCATCAGCACAATATGCACAGGTTAAGACGAAGATTTTTTCCGGACTGAAGTCGCAACGATCACGGTAAAGCGGTGTGTGTTATTGAAGAAATCTCATTGTTGGCATTATCCTTGAACTTAGTTGCTACGAAGTCAGCCGACGAACACGTACACGCACTATAAGCATGCAGAGATTGCAAAACTCAAGTTTTACAGCTTTTGTTAAAGTTGAAGCAGTGATCCATCTCGCTAAGTCATTTGCTTTGATGCTATTTGACCACTCAGACGCCGTGTTAGTATACTGGATCAAGCACATTG
>NW_008649031.1:244208-246176 GCF_000247585.1 Phytophthora nicotianae INRA-310 | reverse complement strand
CCGTTGACTAACTTCCGATCTCTTCGCGACGTATGCATAGCTGCATAGCTTGGAACGCTCGGCTCGTCCTGGCTTAGGTGGAAGCCGTCGCGACCACAAACCAGCCGGACAGTGACAGTGACTCGGGTCTTAGCGGATAGGAGTCAGATGGTGATCTGCGCCGGATCTACCTTGTCACAACGGAAGGAGAGTCGAAGACCCAAGTGACTGCGCCAAATGAACCCGATCGGACTACGTCTGGACAAGCTCCGCCACCTCGAGACGAGAGCCCAGGCCAAAGATCCCCACACAGACATCCTCAATTCCAACGCTGCATTCACTGCGGCTCACACCGCCATGACGATCTGCACTGCTGGAAGAGGTTAACCTGCCAGCGATGCGGTAAGAGGGGCCATCCGTCGGATCGCTGCCGCTTCGTCTGTCGCGGCTGCGGCGAGATCCACGACGCCGGAAAATGTCAGATGGAAGAGTTCTACAACTTGATCCGTCAATGGTACGACCCTGCCAAGCCATCTGCAATTACGTTAGTCGGTCCTGGTATGTACTTGAACTCAATAGGATATTCACTCAGCTCGTCATACCATCGAGCTATCCTCCGCGAAATACTCTTCTACGAGAAGATGGTTTCGAGAGGCTTGTAGTCCGTCTCAACGATGAATGATTTATCGAGAAGATAAATTCTCCAAACTTGAAGTCCGAACAGATTCGCCAGAAGCTCTTTTTCCCTGATCGAATAATTCTTTTCGGCACCTTTGTATTTTCTTCCTTGAAAAGCTTCAGCACGCTCTACTTGCTGTCCTTCACGGGTTTCCAGCTGAAAGAGCACTCCACCTATCGCGAAGTCGCTGGCATCCATCCGCATGTGAAATGGTTTCGTGAAATTAGCTACCGCTAGCACTGGTGTCGACGAAATCCGTCGTTTAAGGATTTCGAAGTGCCCAATGAGCTCCTCCGTCCTCTCTAACTTCGTTCTCCTTGATGCTTTGTCGTTGCCTTTCAGCATTCCAAACAGAGGTCCAGCATCTTGTGCAAAACCTTCGCAGAAGCGCTGAACGTATGTGGCAGTCCCCAAAAATGGCTGTAGCTCGCTTCTAGTTGCCGGTCGCGGCCACTCACGCAGCATTTCAACTTTCTTCGGGTCAATTCGTACTCCATCTCGACCGATGTAGTCCCCTAAGCACGGAATTTCATCCGAACAGAAGACGCACTTACTATGCTTGACGTAGTACTTGTTCTTTTCCAGCCGGGACAGTACCTTGTCTAATGCCTTCAAGTGTATCTCCAACTCGTTCGCTCTCGTGAAGACGTAAATGTCATCAAAGTAAGACAACAGAATTTTGCCTGGTCCTTAAGGAGTTTTCGAATAGCTTCATCGAAAGTAGCTGGGGCATTTGACAAACCCATAGGAATGACCAGATGCTCGAACGATCCATCAGCGGTTTGGAAAGCTGTGTACTTTATATCTGCATCTCTCATTCGAAACTGATAATATCCACTCAATATATCCATGCAAGAATACCAGTACGCCCCCTGCATAGCTTCAAATATGGTATCCTTTCTCGGCATTGGCAGAGTCTTGACGGTGTGATAGTTCATCGCCCTGAAATCATGCACAATCCACCATCCTACGGGCTTTTTCACGCAGAATGTGGGTGCTCCATGAGGAGATGACGACGGCCGAATCAAACCCGCCTTCAACATCTCTTCAACCCAAGAACGTATCTCCAGTTCCTGAGCTGGCGATTGGCGCCACTGCTGGCGGAAAATTGGTTCAGTAGTGTTCACCTCCATTTCTTGTACGCCATGGCTCTCGGGAGGCAACTCCTGGGGTAGATTCTGTCGAAAGACTTCTTTATGGCGAACAAGAATCGGGTATACTGGATGATCTTTATAGTCTTCCACCGTGGTGTATGCCTTGTTGGATTCATTTTGCCCTTTTTCGGTCACTGGACGGACAACCAATACACA
>NW_008649031.1:239741-240973 GCF_000247585.1 Phytophthora nicotianae INRA-310 | reverse complement strand
AGCACGAATCTGCTCTCGATTGTTATCGTCGTAGCTCTTTTGGTAGGACAACCGGGCTTCGCGTGTGCGCTGGTAGTAGCGCTTCTGCGCTGCATTAATGCGCTCCTTGTTAGCTTGGTATCGCTCAGGTGAGTATGCCATCTTTGTATATTATTAACTAACTTTATATTTATCAGGAATAAAAGTAATTGAATACTCGATAAATTTAAAGTTTCGCCTTACGTCAATCGGGCAGCTATCGAAGCAATCCAATACGCATCATGGTCAACTCGAAGCGGCTCGCCACACACTGCTCCTGGTGGCCATGCTATTTCATCATTCATAAATGGTGGATACGTATCAACACCATCCCTTCCTGACCAATCGAAATCGATCAACACGACTCGGTTCTTACTGGAATCCCACATCACGTTATGCTCCCGAAGATCACCATGGACGAAAGATCCATCTTTTAGAGTGTTTTCGATCTTCAGCAGTTGATCACGAACTATCATGCCATTGGCCTGACGAAGGGGACACAATGGAAGTTGCTCCATAACGACGAATACCCAACCATTAGGTAAAAATTCGCAGAACAGCAGTTTGGGAGCAAATCCAGCGCTTGAACAATAATCATGGACTTCCCTCCCGTACCGCTTGGCGAACTTGATGATAACGTTATTTCCAGCGTGATGCGCCTTGAAAACAAACCGCTGCACCACTTCCAAATACTGAAATGAGATGTCCGCGCCGTTGCGTTCGATAGAATCTTTATATGGGAATCTTAGTCGATCGAGAGTACTTGAACGCAGACCAAACGCACGGTTTTGACGACTAGCACTGAGCTCGTAGCACAAATTCGTCAGCTCCTGGACAGCAACCTTCAAGGATGCGCACATACGTGCCAACGATACCATCAACCACTCGTTGTCGAAAAAAAGTAGCGGGAAGCTCATGACTAGAGGCTCGCAAATCGCATCTTCGTCACTCGTGTTTACAATTCCAAACACACTCATGAACGGTCCGCAGATATCCACCAAGAAACATGGAAATTGACGGTCGATCACGAATGGCAAGTTCTTAATGTAGTATGCAACGTTCTGCATTGTCGGATCTCCACCACCGTCTCCTTTTTGGAGTTTACATTCCAAATTAAGTAGCAGTGTCTCTCCAAAACGATAGGAACCATCTGACACTGAGCCATTAACAGTTGCCGGGGTGATCGTCGAGACTGGATTGTCACCGAGCAGGTA
>NW_008649031.1:228032-236726 GCF_000247585.1 Phytophthora nicotianae INRA-310 | reverse complement strand
CACGGATGACGCACAAATGCCACGATCGATTTACACTACAATTTCTATTCAGTTGGAAGATGTGAATGAAGCTCCAGTGATTTTAACAGGACAACGAGGTTTCATCCGAGAGAACGCAGCGAAAGGAGAATTCATTATGACAATCCAAACGATTGATTATGATACAAATCCAATTTGGTCCTCTCGCTGATTCAGTCTATTTAACACGAGTGGTTTTCAGTAAACTCAGTGACCGGTGATATTACGATACTCACGCCTGGTGTTCTCGATTTCGAAACCACGTCAGAGGTCACTATTCAGGTTCAAGTGACCGATGGTGGGTTTCTGGCTCCCACAGATTGTCGCCACCACTTCCGATAAAGGAGTCTTGAAGAACGAAGCTCCACGACATGGACGGGCTAACATCATTGGTTGAGCATAGGTACTTCGTCGTCGCTAAACCACGGGGGTCAAAATTTAAGCTTAGACCATCCAATACACTCTGTCCATTTGTCGAAGAGTGTTACGTCGTGGAGCAATACAGATAAATGGTACCAACTTTGCCAAGGAATTTTACTTCTTGGTGGAAAGTCGTTTGCACGTGCAGGCTCATTTGTAAGCAAGAAAGTGGCCCCGATCACTTCAAGTGACAAACCGACGAATGTGCGGATCAAGTTTACGTAATACTTTGTGTTTGATCCACTGTACTGGGTCACACTTCTTCTCAAAAGCTCGGAGCCCAAGACCATTCGTGTTCATCTCGGTTCTCAACTCGTTCGGCAAGTGCAAATTGACACATCCGTGACGTATGCTTGCTACGGAGAGCGCTCTACTACAGCCGGACAAGCGTACTTTTACAGGGGGAGAGAGCGCTTTGTACTTCGCGGCTTTATCGGATATACCACACAACTTCGGTTTGGCATTGATTTTGGATCTTTAAACATCAGTGCCTTTGGAATTGACGAGGTATCGATGGAGGTGGAATATACTTTCAAAACGCCACTAGGATTATCGATGGTCAATCTAGCTGTTTCATGCATGCATCTGAAAACTGAACGCCTGTTAAACGGAGGTCCCAATCCAGACGGCCAGTACTACATTCAGCTAGATTCTAACGTTGATCCTGTAAGTCTTCAGTGTTCAGATGGCTGGATAATAGCGCAGCGTCGTGTATCAATGGAAAAAACAAGTTTCAATCGCAATTGGAACGAATACCGCGACGGATTCGGCTTGGGTTCCACAAGTGAATGGTGGATTGGAAACAACATCCTTGCAACTATTACGGCACGAGCTACTGAGGCAATGGTCGTGGTATGGAAGGATTATCAATCTCTGGCTGCGCTTTACAGTGGCTTTCACGTTGCTAGCGAAAATGAAAAATACCTCTTGACCGTGCGTGGGTACAATGCCACAGCAAGTTATGCCACCAATGCCCTAACTTCCCTGTCAAACACATATTTCAGCACACCCGACCAGGATAACGATTTTGTCTGCAAGTCAGAACTGCGCCAAGAAAAGTCGGAGTGGATTCTGGTACGCTGATTGCCTCAGCTCGACAAGATCGGATCTAAACGCGCCGTTTGATATGCTTCCAATTTGTTCTTCCTACTCTGCGTGGGCACAGAGCTGGTGCCAGAAGAGCGGGAGTATTGTTTGGGACAATGTCGATGGGTATGATTTCTCTACTCTTTTGTTACGACCGGATAGGTGCCCCAGGTACTGTTGTATCCAAGATTGGAGGATGCTCTCAATGTCCTGCGGGTACTTATTCTGAGCCACGTTCACAGGCCTGTAATGCTTGTTCTCCTGGATCGTACGGCCCCTCAGTTGGAGCTCCAGATAGCGCTGCGTGTCTTTCTTGTCCACTGGGATTCAAGTGCCGACAGCGCCAGTAAAGTGTGTAGCAGGTACATTTGCCGACGCTGGATCGAGTGAATGCCTCAGTGTACCGGAGGGGTACGCAGGTCCATTTGACCAAATGTCCAAAACTGATCTCCTATCGTGCACAAATGGAACGTACTCGAAGCCAGAACAGCTATATTGTAGCGCAGTCCCAGCTGGATTCTACTGTTTGCAAAGTAGTGTCTCCTGTGATTATACTACCTTGGCTGTGTGCCCTTCAAGAAGCGTGTACTGCCCAGAAGGGAATTCTGGTCCGACTATCGTCCCACCTGGTTACTACGCCATTGGTGCAATGGCAAACAACCAGCAACCTGGAATATTACCCTGCCCAGAGGATCCTACTGCCGGAGAGGTATAGTATATCAATGTCCTCCAACTCGGTTCGGAGACCAAACAGGTCTGGTCGATGTGCCATCGGATGCGTTTGCAAAGCTGGGAGCATCAGCCGATGTCCAGATGCTCCAAGTGGCGTTGGCCAAGTCGCGTTATCCCCGGCGTCCATTTCTTACGTACTTGCACCTCTATCGAAACAGCCTGGCGAGACGAATGTCTCTCTTGTTCAAGGTGTTGTGTCTGCCTTGAACAGCGGTGCGGCTGTTTCAACTGATATTTTTGAGTTTCAAGACGTGAAATTGACTTTCTTTTAAGACGGGCTGGTCTTTTGGATTCGCGTACAACATAAGTATATCGTATTTCGAACAGTCTCAAGTTAATCCGAAGTACGAGTTTCAAATGCCAGTTGCTGGCTTCAATTGGGGTGTCATGGTGCTGTTGGATGGTTCTGTTGTAGTTCCACGATCAAAGAATGGATCTCTCGCTTTTTCGCTCGTGTCATCATGGGGGTCAACATGTCGTGTCAATCTTCGCAGCCGAGTCGCAGGTTGTCGTGAAAAGATCAGTTCTTTTTTCGCAAAACGTCTTTTACAAGCTTTAGCACATTACGATGCGACCGGTTGGATAGAACAAATTGACATCAATTTGTGCCCTACTACTGCTACGACCTGTAAAAGTTTTGCGAGTATAAACGGAGAAATAGCGAGAAATCTTGCTCAGACTACAAATTCTGTGGATATTTTAATGTATTCTGAAACGGGGGGTCAAAGTTCAGTGATAAATGCTGACGCGTCCGCAAGTGCTACTTATATGCCGACTTTGTCCGCGATGGATACTGGTGGAATTGCAATTATTATTGGCACAAAACTGGCGGTGTTTCCATCGACTTTTCGTATCTGGATCAAAGGATATGGCATCTCTCAAAGTGCAATCGATGCTGCATCGTCAGGCTTTGTTTTGGTGGTGGTTAATGATAATGCTACACCTGCCACTTTCGACGCTGTTGTGCCAGGATCGAGTTATAGTCTACAGTTGGTGCTATCACTCTCCCAAGCCAGCTCTTACTACAGCTTTACCAGTGTAACAGGCTAGTGTGGCACGATGTAGTCACGACGGTTGCGGGTGAGATCTTCCAGCAGGACCGGTGGATGAACGGCTCCGACGAAGAGTCGAATGAACCCAACAACGTGTGGTGGACACGCAGGATCGTTCGTAACGGAACCGTGAAGGGTCGCAGGCGGAGAGAACACGCGACCATAAGGAGGAGTGAGAAGCACTCACTCTGAAATCGGGCGGGCAGAACACAAGTGAGTGAGGCAGACGCACGAGGTGTGTTGTCTTTGCTTGTGGCACCCGATAGAGGAGTGAGCGCGTAAGTAGGTGACAAACGAAGAACGAAGGCGGACGGAGTCGACAGAGAAGCGCCCCCCGGCAGAACTACACGTTTACGAAGAAAACTGACGGAGGGCCGAAGTGGCGACATTGAAGGTCGTTGCTAAGGTTAAGTACGCGGATCTGGACATTACGGACGCATCCGACGAACTGTAGTGGACGCGCTACGGAGCGGAGGAACACGAAGAACGAAGAACGAAGCACAAAGACGAACACTTCTTTAGTTAGCGTCTAGGCTAGCTACGAGAAGAGAGAAAGTAAATAAAAAATAGGGACGGCGACGTTCCGGCACAGGGATCAGCTTGAAACCTGTTGGCCAGCAGTGTGTTGAAGTGCGGTAACTCGATGAACCCGGGACACTCGCAGGAGGCACACACGCGAGTACGATCTGCTCCACGAACCGAGCAAGATAAGTGGATTCGTTACACCAGTGTCCCATCGGGCTATTATGCTCATCTTGAGAATGCTCCAGATGGTCGACGTTGCGAGATTCGGAAATGCTCACCAGGATATAGTTGCTGAGGTGGAGTCCGCGCACTTTCTTATCTATTTCCTGCTTTAGTTTGTGTGGACAAGAAGCACATTCTGAATGTTAACGAAAATGACGTTGGATTTGTTTCAAGCGTCAGTTTTAATCTGGATGTCTCTCCTGCTGGGATGGCGTACCAACTCAAAGCTCCGGTAGATGGTTTAATTACGTTGGATAACCAAAACCGCGCAAAGCTTCTAGAAGCTCTAGATTATGAAGCTCGTAACGCACAGTAGAAACCGGCCGTACAATTCTGCGGATAGCGATAGCCTCCCACTCGAACCTCGTCAGCTACGACTCCGTTGAGACAGTACCCGATCGACACGGATACGGTCTCAACCTCGTATCGTTCCGGAACCCGTCGGACGTGGCTGTGCCTTCGAGGCAGTATAATCCTCTTGGACAAAGGCTATTCGGTGACGCGAGCGCTACCTTGCTGCACACGTACCCAGACGGACATAACGCAGGCATAATTCGACCGTAACCCGGACAGATCAGTTTAGGGGGTACGAACGCGGGCAGAGTCGGCATCGGCACCACTTCTCCTCTATATGGTCTTTATTGTGCTATTACGGTATCTACAACCCTTGACGCAGGCGCTACAGGCGTTGCTTATTTCAAGCAATCAGGAGGTCTGATAAGTACTGTAGGACCTATCGCATCAGTTCCAATCGCAATAGCCTGTGCTGGTAGTATGCTTAGCTCTACAGCTTACTAAACATACTTCGATGCTCGATTGGAAAAAACTTTGAACCAATTGAATAAGATGTTTGAGAAGACTTATTAAAAGTGGAACCGTGCTATTTTAATTATACGAACGATGAAGAGGGATCTCCGATGAAAATTGACGCTCAATCTTTACTGAAGGCAGGATTGTTTCAATGCATAAATATCGTCGATAATCCTAACCTTGATGTAGAGGATGAATCAATCGATTTACCTGGAAAGCAATTCTGTGTCGATTATAGCAAGATGAGCTGTCTACTCCATAAGCTCGCGCTCCGTCAGCAAAGGCAAATAAATGACCTTATTGACCAAGTAAATGAGCTAAAAAAAAAATGTTGCTAGGCTTGCTTACAGAGCAAATGTCTTTGGTTGTTTTTTTTTTTTCGCTTCGGCTGATACGCCCACGTACGCCCACCAGCTACGGCATCTGTCTGAGTCGATACTGACTTCGTATCGTATGGCTTTGAGTCAGATGCCCATACTGTTGGACGTTCTTGATACGGAGATTCCTTGATGATGAGATCCTTCATCAAGCTTTTGAGTTCAGCTAGGTTCTTATCAGCTTGGAACTGGTAGAGATCCGAGGTCTTGGAGATGATGCGTGGATCGAGAACTAACATGCTTATAATAGACGAGTTATAATGCTTTTGAACTCAGAATCGGAAATTAGCTTATTCGAGTACATAGCCACGCAAACCACCTTCAGCTGTTTCAAGATCGAGGGGTTATCATTACCTAACATTAGCTCTCCCTTGAGCTTATTATACTACATGCGAAGAGATTCGAGCGGATCTTCTAACTGTTCCGAGAAGTTATATTGTAGATGTGTGATTGACAGGACTTCCTTAAATAACTTCTTATCGTCTATCGAAAGATTATCGTACTTATCTTGACTCAATTCGTTGTTGAATATAAGATCCTTGATCATGCTTTCTAGAGAGTAGCTGATCTCTCGCATCGGACCACATTTTCGTCGATTTGGCTGGCAGGTGGTCAGTGTCTTCTTATCAACATCAGGTAGTCGAATGAACTTGGAACCAAGCTTACGATAGATATATGCCGATGGAGTAGCTAATTTCTGAATATCGTTAAGGTTGTATGTTTGACCCTTGCGTCGCGTAGCACCTTCAAGAGGTTGCACACCAGCCCCCATCAAACCGCGTCCCCTTATCTTCTTAGTTTTTTTTTTAATTTTCACGAAGGTGCTGTCGCCGCGCGACTCCGCGAAGTGCGGAGCCGTACGGCTCT
This sequence comes from Phytophthora nicotianae INRA-310, assembly GCF_000247585.1. Lineage (NCBI taxonomy): Eukaryota > Oomycota > Peronosporomycetes > Peronosporales > Peronosporaceae > Phytophthora > Phytophthora nicotianae. Next base: position 230,617 of record NW_008649031.1, on the reverse strand, counting down.
TCGGTTTAGCCATAGCCTCACGCTTGCTTCTGAATTCATCAAGATCATCATCAGATGGTTTTAGTTTAGGGAATTTAAAGTCCTTAACCCTTTTAGTACGGAATTCTGTATTATACAGAATAGTCAAAATGACAGTTGGTAGTATGTCACAAGGTTATATACACGAGTTTCGACAGAAGTTCTCCGCATATGAAAGTTTGTAAATGCGGGGATGGGGTATTTTATCATTATGGATCGAAGAGGGGGAGATAGACGGCCAGTATTCCCGCGGCATAGAAAAGACAGTATAACGTGGCCAGAGGTTTTTAAATTATAATTGCATCCCCTCCACCTCATCCCCCCCTTCACACACACACACACACACACACACACACACACACGCTGCCACTCATTTCGCGAAATCGGCCAACAATGACAGACTGGATCGACGAGAAAGCGTTCAAGCTCCTATGGCGCTCGCTGACGAAGGCTGGATGGAGAGCAAGACCTTCGACAGGTCTGAACTCGGGCCACACGTATGTGAAGCCGGGGGTGAAGGGTCAGCTTCAGGAGGACAGGGCAGGCGTGGAGTACTTTGTTGGTGCGTTTTTTCGGCTATAAATGTGAAATCATGCTGGCTAACGGCGAATGTAATAGGACCAAAAGCGTTATGGACATTTGCTACGCGTGAGGGGTTGATACCGCCTCTTTCCTCCCCTCCTCGGAGTTTTGCGAACACTGGTCGACCACCCATGGGCAAGCAGGCTGCCTACGCAGCAGCTCAAAAACGATTACCTCCGGTGCCCCCGATTTTTAACAGCACTACTAGTGCTGTGACGGCTCCTACAGAACAAGGCGGCGGTGTGAACGTGACTAATGCAGTCGATTTGGATGCATTTGATTCCCCCCGTTTTATCGACGCGATGAGGTCTGAGCGACTTTTGGTCCTGTTGATGCGGACGATGTGAACATAGCTGCTCATGCGTTGGTGTCACAAGAAGAAGCCGAGTCAGTCAGCGATCCAGTCGAAGCACCTGTGGATCTCTCAGATAGCTACGAAAGCGAGGTGGAATTGGATAACGAGTTTGAAGACGACAGCAGCGAGTTTGCCCAAGATGATGCAGCGATGCGTGCTATGGCTTCATCTGGTTGGGAGATCTACGATCAAAACCACAGCAGTAAGTCAGTATTATGCAGAATACGCCCATGCATGCTGTATATGGTGGAAGCTCTAACACGCTTGTAATTCTGTACAATCCGGAATATAGGTGACCTGCAGCTAGCTGGAGCATCCGACTTATACGACGGATCTTGGGGACTCACCAGGTCATCCGCTGCCTTTGCTAGTTCCCCGCTGGGAATGTTTTTCTACTTTCTCCCCAAGAAGCTATGGTATCAGATTGCGGAGGCTTCCGAGGCGTATCGTATTGAGTGCATACCAAGCGTCGCTGCTGCCCAACGTGCTAAACAACTTGAGGCTCATACGAAGGACCGTACAAAGCCAGTGCTGCCCCTTGAGGTACTGGTGGACAAGCTGAAGAAGACGAGATCGATCAAGCCTCACGAAATTTTGCATGTCGTGGGTCTTCTCATTGTGCAGTCACACATACGGCCTTGACAAGCACTGGGGGACTGAAGAAGAGGGAGCAGTACCCCGGGGCACTTTAAACAGGTACATGAGTCCGGATCGGTTCACTACTATCATGCGGTACCTCCATTTTCAGAGCTATTCGGCAGAAGCTGCAACGAATGACAAGACCTGGAAGGTGCGACCCGTACTGCAGACACTGGAGAAGACGTTTCGCCGAGGATCTCGACTTGGACCACTCATTAGCTTTGACGAGGGTACTATTCCCAATCGAAGCAAGTTCAATCCAGTGCGCGTGTACAATAAAGATAAACCGCACAAGTACGGGACGAAGGTGTACACGACATGCTGCGCGGAAACCGGATATTGCTCTCGGTACGTATTCGGTATAATACAGACTTGTTAATCTATACTATACAGAATAAGTGCTGCTGGGCAGCAGCTTGTTCTGTATGGTACGGAATATCATTTTCTGTCTAATACAGAATTAGCTGACTAGCCTGTTTGCTATTCTGTGTGGTTCAGCATTGAAGTCTACATGGGAGCCTCGGATGAGTCGAAGAACGCGCGGACTCCTGCACAGCGGAAAGCAGTCAAAGAGAAGGCCAAGGGTGTCGCCCAGAAAGCTGTAATTCGCAACGTCACCAAGGAACTGGATGGACAGTCAGGGAAACGGCTTGTGGTTGCGGACAACTTCTACTCATCGTGCGCGCTAGCCATTGCACTACTGGAGAAAGGATACTACTACGTCGGAACGCACCGAAGTGACCGTCTCGGATGGCCAAGCGGGCTCGCATTCACACAGAATAAGCGGCGATCGCTCGAGGAACGTATCGCGTTGCCCAGTGTTGGGATTACCCAGAGCCGGTTGCTGTGTCCTGGATGGACTCGAAGCCTGTGAACCTGATTGCCACCGGCTGTGCTACCACTGCAACCACGGTCACTAGAAAGGAAAAGGGGTTCTCTCAAGTGGCGCCCTGTCCAACATTACTTGTTGATTACCATGGTGGCATTGAGG
>NW_008649031.1:220224-227932 GCF_000247585.1 Phytophthora nicotianae INRA-310 | reverse complement strand
GGTCGACCGCCACGACCAGTTACGTCTCCAGCGATGCGGCATCTCTTTCTTGGTTTCGTCGACATGGCCATTGTAAACGGCTTTATCGTGCACAAGATCAAAATGCAGAAAGATGGAAAGCCACTACCAAGCCACGCAGAGTACATGCGTCGCTTGCATCTCGAGTTGCTAGCACGTACCCCACAAAGCTTGGCAAGTAATAAGCAGGCGGAAGACTTAGCGTCAGTACCGCTGCCTCCCGCAGAACACCACCTACAAGAGCAACCACGTAAGTATCGGGATAAGCGTCGTCAGCATCCCTGCAAGATTTGCTCTGCTATGGCCCCACCAAATACGAAAGGACCCGAGAGTCGCTTTTTCTGCCAGGCCTGCGAAGAGCTTCACAATGGATATGTGCCCCTCTGCAACTGCGTGCGCTGGAAGGAAGTAGGAAACCGACTAACCTGTGACCAAATTTGGCACGACTCTTGGGCTAACGGCACCGCCATCCCTGCTCACCTGAGGAAAAACATCAGGTTCCGTAAGCATAAACGCAGCGAAGACGAGTAAGAGCACGTTGAGGTTAGCTAGTGTAGCGTAGCTTATGAAGTAGCTTCAGATGCTTACCTTCTTTGTTTGCAGCCTCCACGTGAGCATTGCCACACCAACCTTTCGGCCAAGTTCTATCTTAGTCCTTCTTTCACTTCCGTCTAGTCTAGAACTGGCCGAAAAGTTGGTGTGGGAACGCGCTAAGACATTTTGGCGCGCTCCCCGGTGGGCCACTCTGGCGCCAAAACGAGATTGCAATCGGATTCGGGGGATAACGACAAAAAGAGTTTCTGCATGCTCCACACATCGTTTTCTGACCAATTAGAAGCATGGGATTCTACAGTTGGTGGATACATTGTAGCATTTATGACCACAAAAGTAAGCCCTATGTCTGCGATCGCAGCGTTTTTAAACTTAAAGTCACTCTCCATGGCGGACGGCTTGCAACGGGATAATTTTGCCGCCATTTTGCCATAGTGAAATCAAGGTGTTTCTTATTCTGTATTATACAGAATAAGGGTTCGCGCTAAAAGGGTTAACAGCATTACCATTGATAATGCTATAGAATAGTTTAACGCTGTTATCAATACGCTTCTCTTCGACAAGATTTTGTGGCCGTAGCTGTGGCTTGACATCATCATGGAGATCACCTTGTTCATGCAACATGAACATAGCATCATACAGAATGTCTAACGAGCTTGCCCACTCAATCTTAGACATTAACCCCTTCACTCCCGAATTTGGGACACCAAACACGTTCTTCACGGTACATTAATGTCGTAACATACGCCATAGCTATTTACTTCTTTTCAATATGGGGTGCATAACCTCATACAAGAAGACGTATAAGTTCTCAACAGGTTTCTTGAGCAAAGCCGTCACTTATACAACATACGTAGGATGTTACTGTTCTTAATGTCGTAACTTGCCCCAGGTCATGAAAAGAAAGGCGAACATAGTTGTACAATGAATCCTGCCATACCAACAAAGAATGCGCATCAGCGCAATAAACTATACTTAGAGCCTGCCTAGAACAAGCAATCATCTTGGACGATGCTTATTACACCATTACAGATGCGCACGCACACTAATTATACCTCATCAGTTTCACATTCCTCACCTTCTGCATCGGCCTCGTGTAGCTCGAGTTCTCGGCGCGTTTTCTTCTGCTCCCCAGCCACTTGTCCAGGTCGGTGAAGAACAACTTTCTTGCCCAATGTTACTGGAATGCTTTGACCGCACTCGAAGTCTTCGTGCCAGATCGCGAAGCAAGTCTTAAAAACACCTTTAAACCTGTGGCGGATTTTGTTGCACCGCCAGCATTTTGCTGAGTCAACAGAGCAGCGCTCACAGTAAAACGTGGTGGCGTACGACTTTTTCTTCGGGTTGCTTCGCAGCAGCGCGCATACCTTACAGGATCGCTGTCGGCGCTTCTGTACGCCACTCACCGTCACCCAATCTTCTTACTTCTCAAGCGCATGTGAAAGCCGAACAGGTGTCCTTCTGCGCTCCTGGGAGTTGGCAGGCGGCGTCACATCCACACCAGCAAAGTCTGCTGCCTTCAGCAGAAGAAGTTTGTTCTGTAGAATGCAAAACCAGTCACCATGAGACATCGCAGGTGTACCTGCCAGCCGTGCTGTCTCCTTGTTCGAAATATACGCATTCACTAGCGCTAAATCCACAAACCCCAAGAACAAACACTTGTAATACTTGGAAAACCTCGTAGACGCCTGCAATCAGAATCGCTGGAGACGGAGTTGGTCGTGTACGTCCACGCCGTCCATTCAGCGCTGGTAATCATTGACAGCTGCCGGGCATGGGACCGTTTCCTGCCAAACTGGCTTCACATTCCTCTGGATCGACGAGACTGCCGTGGAGGAGCTGGTGCATATGTAGTGCACCGGTTTGCGATCCCACGAATGGATCGCAACGATGTTTGGGACTGCCGTCGTACGGGAGAACAGGAAGGAGCCTCGAGGAATAGCCGCAGGTCTAATTTTCCGCTGCTCTTTTACTTGTTTGTCAAATCCCAGTCTATCGGACATTATAGTCCCAACCACGTAGACACTCATACTCAGCAACTCAATCGCCAGTAGAATCGATGATTAGAAACGATCCACAACAACGAGATGCCATGGGTAACGCTGTTTTGACTCCAGTACCATCTTCATGTTTTGGACGACTGCCGCAGCTCCTGTCTTGTGATGATATGAAGTGTCTCCACCTTCTCCTACGTTACGCTTTCCAGGATACATCTCAAATCTAGTAAGTGACGACATAGTCAATCAGATATTAGTACCGATCCCGTCACTTACGACATTAGCAAAAAAAAAACAATCAGACGCACCTGTGGCAGTAGGCGGTTCTCGAATCACACAGCATAAACATTTCGACCCGTACCGATGAGGCTTATCGGGCATGAACATGCGAGTAGGGTTGCGCCTAGAAGTTGAAGGCAGCACCCCTTCGTCGAAGGAGAACACAGCAGGGAGAGTCCAGCCAGCAAGAAACCGCTCCTGCAGCTTGTCGATAACTGGACAAAGTTTCCATAGTTTGTCTCGTGTGCGATCTGCCTCGTTATCTACGAAGTATAAGTCTCGGAGAAACGCCTGACATCTGTTGCGTCCCATGAACCACCCGAAGTTACCTGCTGGAACCGCACCGTCCTCCGTTATTGACCAGTGAGCTGCAAAACTTCTCCTTTGGGGGCACAGCATTCGAGCGATGAGAAGGCCAAGGACATGCATTACTTCGTGTGTCTGATAGCCAGCTCTCGCCTTCAATCGGCGGCGTACTTGCGTCAGTGTCTCTTTCTGACGACGTCCATGTTGGGCAAGGACGGCTTGGGCGCGTCTCTCGATGTTTTGCTGGCAGTACCGGTTTGTCTCCTCAGTGATTCTTACCCACAACGATTTCGGGAGGAAAAAAAGAGCGTCAACAGTGGCGAGTAACACTGGCTGCGCAACTCAACGACTGGTTCCGAGTCTTCCATGTTGAGCCTCGGGTAGGGACGTACGTCTTCCTCGAATGACCCCGACGCGAGAGACCAGGTCATTCCTCGTAAAGCCGCAGACCGCTGCTACGTTGCGCTCACCGGCAATGTGCCGTTTCCGATCTGAAGCGACTGCACCAACGCATTGTCCATCTCCGCGGCATCGTTCTTCGTAACGTCTTCATCGCTTTCGCTTCCAATAGGGACGGCGTTGTCGTCTTCCTCCACGATTTCGCCACTCTCGCTTTCGTCAGAACTGAAGCTTTCGTAGGCACTAAGGTTCTCGTCCTCGGGAACGTAGTTGACGTCCTTCTTTACATGAACTCGCGGTCGTAGAGCCCGGGTCGGCTCTACAGCAGCAGCATCTACTCGGGCACCGTCGCTCTCAGCCCCTGAAACTTCTGATAGTAGTTGTAGGTTGGCATCACAATCTCGCTGGGAGTCTGCTGCATGAAGGTCACCAGGTGAGATGTCAAAGGCTCTGGTCACAGCGGCCTGCGAGAGATCAACCTCTGAGTCACTCTCAGACCCGAAGAGTTCAATTAGTGTGTTCTGTGAGAGTTGAGCACTAGTGTCAATCTGGGATGGACAGATGTCTTCATCTGCATCAGCTTCTGCCCTCCCTTCATTGCCAATCGCCACAACTTCAGCCGCTTCAACGCCATCGCCCACCGCGTCAACCTCGCTCTCAACATCGTCAACGTATAGCAGTCCAGATTCAATAGCATGGACGACAACGGCGTCCTCACCAACAAACGAATGAACACCACCAGGACTCACACACCTCCATTGAGTCTGCATGCCACGGGGTCGCTTGGACGTCCATCCGGCCCCGCGAAGCTGACGCCACAAATGGCGGAAGTCAATGTCTCGAGCCACTGCGCCTACCACGTCTGTTTTTCCACGGGCACTGGCCCGGATGCGCGTCATCTTGCAAATTCTAGAATGACTGGCAGTTGTGCCTTCCGCATCTGCGTATCCTTTTGAGCCGTATCTCTTTCCTGATCCCTACCCCTGTTGTGTCTCTGTTCACTTTCCCTGTGACCTCTCGCATCTTATCAGTTTGAAAATATACTGATTGAAGTATTGCCCGAGCCATTTTCTATTGTCACACGACGTACGTCGTAAGGTACGACATAGTTTTTTTTTTTTCGTATGGCGTAACTTAAGACGTCGGGAGGGACGGGGTTAACTCTTTCGCGATAAAAGGAAGCAAAATGCCCCCTTTTCCTGGTTTTCAACTAAGTACGACGATGTATCCATGTTAAAGGAGGCAAAATGCCTCCTTTTACAATTAAGTACGTTTACAACAGGTCGTTATGGGCATAGAAAAACCGAGAAAATCACATTTGGAAGATTTGAAGGTGGTCCATCACTCGCCTTAAAGGATGCAAAATGCCTCCTTTTGATACCGACTATCCTATATTTGTATACTATAGTTTACTAAAGTGGCTCGCGAAAGGGTTAAGTCTGTTTTATATTTCCCAGTTGCAAGAGGGTGCGTACTACGTCTTTCGTTATTAGCATCAGCTTGATTTATGACTCTAATACCAAACTGATGGTTATCACCCTTTGCTTTGTACCAATTGAGGAAGTGAATATAAGCGGTTTGCCCCCTGATATATAACATGACTCTGAGGTCGATAACTGAATGATCAGCATGAATGATTTTATCCATTTCCGTTGTTCCAACATCAAGATGTTCAGCTTTAACCTTCTGTAATATCGAGCTCTGCGTAGCAACATAATCAATATCATTTTTCAAACTAGTAGCTTCACGTTTCGAGCGATAATTAATCACTTTGAACTCACCTTCACGGGCGTCTTGCTTTAGATAATAGTCATCCGATTTATAACCTCCATGCTTAAAAATAGGCTCAATAGGTATACGATTCTTTTGAAGTAGTTTTCCATAGAATGATAAGAACCAATAAAGTTGTTCTCACTTATGTTTTGGTCTTCTACAGTATCAGCACTCTTAGTGGATAACTTAATAGCGGATTTTTTTTCTCATTTCTTCTTCTTGGTCCTTGAAGTATAATAGTATAGCATCTCTAACTCCTTCATCACCTCGAATCATATCCCTTACATAGCTTTCAGACACAATCCAACTAAGTTTGGGTGAAATCGACTTAACTTTGCGATTAGATGAAATTCTAAAGATATCACCATCTTTTCCGATGTAATATTTGTTCATTGGTCGCGCATTCATATCGCGAGGGAGGAACTTAAATCTTGATAGTACTGGATTACGCTGATATAACCCAATGCGAAATTCGTGAGATTCATTTTCAGCAGCCAATTGTGGTTCGATCGTTTCCTCAGTTTCTTCTTCTTTTGAAGACGGGAGAGGGGGATCTTGGAACTCGGTCCGAGAGTCTCCGACCTCAACGTCTTTTATCTTTAGGGATTTCTTGAGCGTTAGTTGAAATGTCCTCAGTAGCCACAGGTTCTTCCACAATTTCCTCCAATGGTGTTTGAGTTTCGAGCGAGGCCAGGACGTAGGCAAGGGAGAGGGGGCTCTCGGAACTCGGTCCGAGGGTCTCCGACTTTGAACGTCGTTCGTCTTGCGACCCTACCGTGGTATCAATTACTATTGGAGGCTTTTTGATAGACCATCATCAGTCTGAATAGACGAATCCTGAGTGGATTGTTTAGAGAACGAGATGGTATTGATGACATCTGATGCCCATTGAGCATCTGCGTACATTCCTCGCTTCTGCTCTTCTTGCCTTACACGGTGCTTGACGCGTTCAAGTAGGTCAAGTCGTTTTTACTCGCGTTGAGCTAATGAAGTGAAGTTTGGAAACATGTTTGTGTACTATTTATCAATACCGATATTTATTTACGAAATTTTGACTGATATTGGATAGCCTCAGGTTTTTCTTCAGCCCATTTCTTCATTGTATATTAATGAACTATTGCATTCCTCCTATCGAGCAATGAGAAATAGGATTGCTGGCACTCATCGAAGGGGAGGTCAAAAATCTCTTCAAGCTCCTCTTTAAAACGAGTATCGTTCCAGATGAAGCGATAAGGTCTATGCTGTTCCAGCTGATCCAGTCGATATTTGATATAATCACAGCGATTGATATCTACTATCATTCGATGGTAAGCGTTAAGCTTCTCACTGAAAGTACGAACACGTTGATGCATCTTTTTGAGCTCCTTTTTGAACATCTGGATCTTGTGATCTTTTTCATGTTGGAAGCAATATCCGGAGGCGAGCGCTTCTCGCGAGCATTGCTCGTCAGGCTTGGTCGTTGCGCAGCAAGTCATGCCAGGGCAGAGTCCGCTCGGACGGGGTTTCACCCGCGTTATCAGGGCTTTTATCAAGGCGACTTATGTCGTCGAATCGCAAACAAAGTTTGCTCTCTATTAATATAGCGAAAACATGTATGGCGTTGATTATATTGATGAACCTGACTGCGATTATGCTATTCATAACAGCGAGTACTCTACCCCTCTTAAAGTAGTAAGGACTCTGCTAAAAAAAAAAAAATGAACCATACCACTTTGAGCTAAAAGAGGTAGTGAAGCCTCAAGCGGTAAAACTACCTAATGATCTTAAAGCACTTGATATTGAGGCTTACTTACTGGCTCCTACCGTGGCGAAGTAATTCTTTTCCAAAGTACTCATCTTGTTCTTATTAATAAGCCTGAGATTATCAGGCTCATTTCCGACCCATTTGATTAGGTATTTATACTTCCCGTTCCGCATTTTTTGGCATCCAATATCCTCTTCGCCTCGATAATATCCCCTCGATTTATAGTTGCGTCCGTCGCTTCAGATTGAACCGCTTTGAGATCATTTAGAGCTTTGTAGAGCGTGTACCCATTTTTGGATTTGATTTCTACTCGATATCCATTGATACCAACTATAGTGTAGATGGCTTTTCTCCATCTAGCAGCTTCTTTATCAAACGCCTGCTTTTTTAGACGATACATAACGTGTGAGCCAACCCCAACCGACCTTGTCAGCTTCTTCCTGGTAGTGCGTAAGTTCTGATTCCATTACCTTTCCTATGGCTTCGTTTTGGGTCATACCGACGGACCTATTGAATTAGAATTGTAGTTTTCAATGGCATCGCTTATCAGCTTCTGGGATATACGCTTGGTGATATCTTTGTTAGTCGTTGCTTGATTGTCCTATTAAATCGCTCAATTTTCCCCATCTTTCCGTGATCG
>NW_008649031.1:187379-191891 GCF_000247585.1 Phytophthora nicotianae INRA-310 | reverse complement strand
TCAACTGCATGAGCTCAGTGGGTCGCTCAGCGGGTCGCTCGACGTGGTGGCTGCGGTGGTTATCGGTGTGGTTACTCGTCCCTCCATCGTCACGATCCCAAGGCAGATTTTCAACTGGAGACTCGACACTCGGCGTGTCTGGATTATTGGCCGGGAGTCCAACACGTTGGTGAACGTGGCTTTCAACATGAAGCTCGCTGTGCTCGTTGGTCTGGTTCTCGACTGGGGACTCAAATTGCTGAAGGGCTGTACGATCCACTGTGGGTTGCGCAAGCTGCTCGACCTGAAGCTCGTCCGAGAGTCGGATAAGCTGGTCAACCCCGGTTACACCAGGAGGCTGAACGTGAAGGTTGTCTGGAATGTCGGTTTGCGGCTGAAAATCATCCTGATCTCGGACCTCTTGGGGCTGCAGAGGTCGTACGTGCTCACCGAGTTGTAGTGAGAGGGAGGGTAGATGGACTGGGCTTGGGATTAGATCAGCGTTGGCTTCGTCGGCGTCGTTTCCGTGACGCTTGCAAGTACGGCGGTTGTGTCCCTTTTCGGAGCAAGTCTTGCACTTGTACGTATTTCCAGCTGACTCACCGCTACTACCCATGCGGCGTGTAACTCTCCTGCCAGCTTGCTTGTAGAATGGGGAAGGCTTGACATTAGGGTCGACGTGATCCGTGTCTCTAATTGGCAATTCAATTCCTTTACCGACGAAAGCGTGTACATTGGTCGTTACTAGATAGCTCTTGTGAAAAGCATCCAGGTTCTTCTCAGGCAATTTGACGTGCTCCAAAACGGCATTTATATGCCTACAAGCAATTTTGAGCTGGTCGGAGGTGGGGCACGAGCAAGAAGGCATGGAAATGTCGACTCTGCGTGAGCGTGAAGTTCCAGCGCGTACCGTAAAGTAAACCGTGTCAGAAGATCTTCTTACGGAGTATTCGCCTACACGAGCTCGCTCTTTCTCCCATAGGTCTTTGGCGTACGGTGTTAAAATGCGCCCTTCTTTCTTCCATTGCAGAACAGCCAATTCCCTACGGCTACAACACTCCATTTCAGCAGCGGTAATTTTGATAAGCGCTTCATACGGCCCCGCATCACGAATACCGCTCTCGATCATTGAAGCGTTCTCACTTTCCACGAAATTGGTGCTGCGCCATCCAAAAAGCGGTAGTACCCTAAAGGTGGGGGACACTTTAGGTTTGGGTGGCCCTGTTGAAGTCGCTTCAACTTGAGATTTGGAGGAAGTCAGAGATTGATGGGACAACGTGTTAGGATTATCCGTGTCCGGAATAAAGTATGAAAGGTTTGCGTGAACTGTCCACAAGTCCGTGAAAATTGAGGAAACATAATTCGCCACTGGATCTCCATAGTTCTTACGCAAATCAGCAAGGGCAGCGGCAAAATCAACTTGCCGCTCAGCACCTTGAATTTTCCATATAGCATTTTCAAACACTTGTCCGCCATACCCACAAATTTTTTTCATATTCCTCAATAGGTGAACAGTACAAAGCCGAAGATTCACACATACACCGGTTAGGAACCGAAAACGATCCGCAGCCCCGATCATTTTGCCTCTGTCGCAGAAGACAGCCCTGCCATCTAGTTTTAAGCTAGCTACATGGCATTGCTCCAAAAACCAAAGGATATTAGCCTCATTTTCCACATTTACGAGAGCTGTAGCCAATATAAGGTTACGACCATTGCCATCTCGGCCTATAAGTGACAAAATGACCCCGTTGTACTTGGAATGTTTACAATGTGCACCGTCAAATCCAAGAAGTGGTAACAGTGCATGTTGGCTGATAATGTTGACCCCGAAAGCCAGAAAAACCCGTAAAAAACGTTTGCGTTGATCAACATCGAGATGTACAAATGTACCAGGGTTTGAATCACGCAATTCAGCTAGGAGAAAAGGGATTTTACCAAAAGAAGAATCCCATTTGATATGAGTCTCGTCAACAATGTCATCTTTGGCGCGATGTAGTTTAGATCTGCAGCCTCCCAAAATTGTAAGATCACGCGCTTGAACCATTTCAATGAGAGCTTTGCGCTTGACACGCGGGTTTGCCAAAACTGCGGCGCGAAGCGTTGGAAGGAGTTTAATTTGCCGCTGAGTTGGTTTAGCCACGGACGTACAAAAGTCGTGGTGTTGTTCGGTAAGGTTGGAGACGTACATATGCTTAGAGCCGTCTGACAACTTCCGACAACTCACACGCACTTCCCACTTACACACTGTACTGTCACAATGGTATACTTTAGCTTTGCCGCTGCTGTAGGAAACGATGCATCGCTTATTGGCATTGTAAGAGTAGTCTTGCATGAAGAACGTGGCTAGCTGTCCAGTTTGAAAACGTTGTCCGGGAACAAGTGCAGACATTCCATGAATACTTGTCAAATCGATGAGTGCTCTGGCGTTAGTCAAAGTCATTGTTGACTGGAAAAAGAGATTGCTGGCAGTGTTGGCGCGTGACTTGTCGAGAAGCTGGAAAACGATGAATGACACAGACAAAATAGAGCCTCCGCGTAACTATAACTGCAATCAGGTCAAGAGGACGAAGGATCATTTTTAGAGTGGCCGACACTATTTTTGTGTGGTACTGGTACTGGAATTGGGACGGGTACTGGTTCTGGGAATATGACTCTAGACTGGTACTGGTTTTGGGAAAGCTCTAAAACTGAGGCAGAAAGGCACAATAAGTACGGGGGGATGCGCGCGCTTAAATTTGCTTTTGAACCCCCGCGTGTCATTGATCAAACGATGGAAGCGGTCGCAACCAGAACTCGGAGCGCTCAAAAGCGGAAAGCGCGCTTAAACTGTTCCCACGCGGAAGCGGAAGTGCACACGACTGTCCCCGAGCGGAAACGAAAGCGTGCGGAGGCCCCCGCACGGGCACCCAAGCGTCCACGCCGGTAATTGTGTAGCAACTACCGTTTCTTTCATGATGATTGTAACAATTTTTTTTCCTGGTTAGGGAAACTTCCGATCAAGACGCTCTCGAGCGGATCGTGGAAGCAGCCTTCAAGGTCCCCGACGACGGCAGCGCGGTAAGCTACCTGCGGAAGGTGCTGTTGCGCTCGGCGTTCGAGATAGCTCGCCGCGCGGACATCGCCGAGGCAAATTACAAGAGAGTGAAGCTGGAGATCGAGAAGAAGGACGATGAGCTGAAGAGGGTCCGTCTCCTGCTTACAGCATCCAAGAAGCATGTGAGGTGGGCTACGGAAGCCCGGGGGCGTGCGGAAGCGGCGGCACGCCTTGCTGCATTTACAAATAAAATATACCAATAAATTTATGTTTTCATTATTGACGTCGGTCGAGGTTACTCGTTCTTCGACGGAGGCTCGCCTCTGATGTACGCGGGCAACGACGCGGGCGAGAAATTGTCCATTCTTCCAGGCATTTTGGCCAAAATGGACCGAGACGCGCCGTCCTACGGCTCCAGTACCTACAATGATTTTAATACGTTTTACTATGCAGCAGCCAGCAGTACGAGTGGAGGCTCCAGCGGCTCCCCAGTGCTGAATATTGACGGTTGTGCTATTGCGCTCAATGCTGGAGAAGCCAAGAAGGCTGCTTCGTCCTTTTATTTGCCACTTGATCGCGTCGTGCGAGTGTTGAAACTGATTCAATAGGGCAAACCTGCGCCCCGAGGCACGATACAGACAATCTTCCGACACACTGCATTTGATGAGATGAGGAGACTGGGACTGCCAGGAGAGACGGAGGCGCTGGTGCGGCAACAATTCCCACAGGAGACAGGTATGATCAGGTCATTCAAGGAGGACCTGCACATGACCAGCTGCGGACAGGAGACGTGCTCATTAATTTTGGTGGACAGTATGGAGCGACATTTTTGACCGTTGAAGAGTATCTGGACGCTCATGTTGGAGAGACAGTGGAGGCGCAGTTCCAGCACGGAGACGAGCAGTACACAGCCACTATCAGTATCCAGGACTTACATTCCATCACGCCCGACAGATACTTGGAGATCGGAGGAGGAATTGTACATGCACTTTCCTACCAGCAAGCGCGCAACGCGTCATTGCCCGTGGGTGGGGTGTATCTTGCTCAAGCAGGGCATATGTTCATGAAGGTGTATCTAGCCCAGCCCTGTATCATCACATCCGTAGCGGGACAGCCCACTCCTACATTAAACGACTTCGCACGGGTCATGGCCTCGCTTCCGAACGGCTTCCGAACGGTATTAAGGTACTTTATGATTCGTGATCGCCACCGTGTCCGCACGGCCTTCATTATGATGGATCGTCTTTGGTTCCCAATGCAAATGTGCACTCGTAACGACGAAGACGGACTTTGGTATTCCAAGCCGTATACGTTAGAAGCATCCAATGGAGAGAACTCACTTGTGGCTACAGCAAATGGAAACCCGACGTTTGCTCTTGCACTGTTGAGCTTTCCTGGAGGCAACGCACTTGGTAAGAAGACGTTACTGTCGCTGGTGATGGTATCGTTTGATATTCCTTACATGATTGATGGCATTTCGAGCTCGAGTTACCACGGGA
>NW_008649031.1:182230-186959 GCF_000247585.1 Phytophthora nicotianae INRA-310 | reverse complement strand
CTGTGAATGCTCTTTGGCTCTCGTTCAGCTACCAGGATAATGCTGGTCGTAAGGAAGTCTTCCGTGGTCTACCGGTTAGCATCGTCCGACCCATTATTGATGAACTTCGGGCGTCTCGTATTCCCGAGTCTGTGAACATTTTGCCGGCGCAATTACTGACGTTCTCACTGTCAAAGGCACGCTCGGGTCTTGGACTATCGGACGCATGGATCCCGAAACTCGAGTCTTGCTTCGAGGATAAGCGCCAGGTTCTCGGAATCAAGCGTTGTGCTGCTGGCACAGACTGCGCCGAGAAACTCGAGAGCGGCGACTTGTGGCCTAGTTGACCAGAGCCCGCACTATGCAGTGGCGAGTTTGGGTTAGCTTCGTAAGAGTTCGTTAAGCTCCCTGACCTAACTGGAAATTGTTACCTTGTTGATCAAATCCAGTCAAGAACGATCGCTGGCCTGGAACGAGAGCATAAACACGCTTTAAATAATAGGTTGCGGTGACATATCATAAGGTCTACATACCAGGAATTATTCTCGTATCGAATAGTAACTCCTCCTACCTTAAATTGGAAGTTACTTTTTTTTTCTACGGTCACACTTAGGAGCAATCACTTCCACATCTCCAAACCCAATTACAGTTAAGACTACCTTATTACCTCGTGTTTTTATCAAGCAATTGTTTTCATCACATTGCAACTGATGTACATCATTATGTTTCTTGCTACGATAACGGAACTGAAAACGCTTGATATGGTTATTCTTCCTGTTAGATAATGCACTTTTGATATTATTTTCAAGGGTACGTAGATAGTGTGTCAAAGATCCAACTTGGTCGATTATCAAACATCCAAAATGGCACCAGGGTTTCAGCGGTAAGAGTTTTTGTTGTGATTCGGATTCGGACCACTTCTGGACTAAAAGGTAAAATGAAGACTGCATTTGTTAGAGCACTAGTAGAGCTCTTGAGCTCTCCCTAGCACTACGGGTTTCAAGCTCCCTACGATCTGGTTTACACCGTCCCAGCTTCCTTCCCATCCGGGCCAGGTCTTGAACTTCACTATGGGCCAGGGGCTAAAACCTTGTACATGTATTCCAATACTCCCTCCTCGAAGATCGCTTCGACCTTGAAGCTTGACCTTCGATTACTTTGCATCCGTGACGCCTACAAGCAGCATCAATCCTTTGAGTCGCTTCTTGTCCAGTGGCTTGGTGAAAGCGTCTGCAGGATTCTTGTCGCCCTGTACTTTGTGTAGCTTGATTACGCCCTTCTGCTGCTGCTCACGCACAAAGTGCCAGCGTAGCTCGATGTGTCGGGTACGTCGACTGTAAGTCGGATTGGTAGCCATCACATATGCCGCTTGATTGTCGATACCGATCATTGATTTGATCGGGTGATTTGGCAATATCTCCTGCAGGATATTGCTTTCCGACATGGCCTCCATGCTAGCCTCGCATGCAGCCACGTACTCAGCTTCGGCTGTAGATAACGCAATTATCGACTGCCGGCGAGACATCCACGCTATAGCACCTCCTGCCAGTGAGAAGACAAATCCTGTCGTGCTCTTCCGCTGCTCAGGATCATTTGCCCAGTCGCTGTCACAGTAACCTTCCAACACGATATCACCAGCTGCATGCTTTTTAGCATAGGTGATCCCGTAGTCTAATGATCCAGCAAGATACCGGAGCACTCTTTTCACAGCGCCTACATGCTTCGCCGACGGGTTTGCCACGAATCGGCTTAATTGACCCAGCGTAAAAGCCAGATCCGGTCGCGTACTGGTGGCCAGGTACATCAACATACCTATGGCCTCACGGTACGGGAAACTGATATCGGACTGCGTATCCTTCTCCAGTGGTGCAAATCTCACATTCGTCTCCATGGGGTTCCCGACAGCATGTGCATTTTGGTATCCGAACTTCTCCAGTATTTCTCGCGCGTACTTCCCTTGGCTGATCTTGATGCTTTCACGGGTCTGTTGCACCTCAACCCCGAGATACTGCGTCAACCTCCCTTGGTCTTTCAGGCCATACGCTTCGTTCAGGTCCTTGAACAGCTTTTCCTTGTATGACTCTTCATTTGTTGCAACTAAAATGTCGTCTACGTAGACCAACACGTATACGATAGTCTCTTCTTCAAACTTGAAATACAAACAGGGCTCAGTAAGTGAGCGTTGGTATCCTCGATCCAGGAACCACTGATTCAATTCCGAATTCCACTCACGCCCTGATTGATGCAATCCATACAAGGCTTTGAGTACGACATACATGTGTCCACCCACTCGGCACGGGTACCCGTTTATCGAACGCAGGTACTGCCGGATAGTCAACCACGCATTTAAATATGCTGTATTGATGTCCCCGCTGTACACATCTAGCTCCAGCTCAGCTGCTATAGCCATCAGCAGTCGGAAGGACGATAACCTCGCCACTGGTGCAAATGTCTCGCGGAAATCAATACCCGGACGCTGGTAATTACCTAGAGCCGCAATTCTCGCCTTGAATCTAACCACATATCCATATTGATCAGACTTCAGAGCGTATACCCACATGGTGTTCACAGGCTTTGCGCCCTCGGGAACCTCGTCTTCGGGAATCTCCTCAATTACACCCTTGGCTTTCAAAGCCGCCATCTCCTCCATCTCCGCCATCAGGAAAAACTCTCGCCACTTGGAGAGCAGCATCTCGCGTCGGTTCCGCGGGATTCTGACTTCACTCGCCCTGATAGGACGACCATTCTTGTCCAGCACCCGTGAATTGTTCAGCGTGAGATTCACGACGTAGTCGTCCAGGTAGCGTGGTCGCTGACGCTCGTGGACCTCGCGCAGTCCGGTGCGTGTCAGCTTAGGTTCCGGTTTGTCCGCTCCTTTCTCGACCCTCTCCTCCTCCGATGGAGTCTCATCTCTGTGCGTGCGCTTTCCAGTCTGGCGCGGGAACTGAGAAAACATTTCACTTGCATCAATGACTTCCATTGGATGAATTTTCTCCTCATCTTTAGTGTCCACTTCCAGTCCTGATGCACTTTCGATGCATGTGACCATATGATCATCCACGCTGTTCTCGTTTCCAGCAAAGTTGCTTGCCACTGTGACGTCCTCGTCACTATCAGTTCCATATTCTTCTGCATCCTCTGGGTCTTCGTCCGCTACAGACGATCCGCATATGCCAACCACTGACTCGTTTTCTTCACCGTCTGTTGCCTCAATATCCGATCGTTGTACTTCAGTTTCTTCAGCATGACTTGTGTAAAATTCTTCGGCCACTTGATCGTCTTCAGAAGATCTTGCTTCCTTGTTCGCTGAGTGTGCATCTTGTAAGCCGCTCGTTTCTCCGTAGCGTAGCTGTTCACCACCAGCAACACCTTGATTTTCACGCACTGGATCCTCTCCCTCCTGCAGCATATCACTGGCTTCACGCACTGGATCCTCTCCCTCCTCGAGTTCAAGAGATTCATCTCTGTTAGTCTCGTTCGCCGCCATTGACTCTGCAACTGTAATCATTTCGGTATCCACATTCTCAACGCCACAGTTTTCATCCTGATCTTCTGTCGAGAAATTAAGTGATGACCAGTCAACAGTTTCTTCATCAACTTCATGCCGGTCTCGGTATACCACCTCCTCAGTCACTCGAAGGTCAGACACGAACTTCGCAGTATGTTCAGAAGGAAAGTAGACCTTACAGCCCACCACGTTCTCAGCGTAGCCCAGAACGTAGCCTAATTTGGCATTTCTGTCGTGTTTGCGCCGGCCCGGCATCACAGGAACGTGTACATACGCTAACGACCCAAACTTCCGAATATGATGCACGTCTGGTTTTGCTCCGAAGAACATCTCGTACGGGACTCTCTGTGTCTCCCTGTTGTAGGACCTGTTTTTGATATACACAGCGTTCCTCATTGCCTCTGGCCACAGACTACGAGGAAGACCAGACTGCTCCATCATGGCCTTAGTCATCTCCACCAGCGACTGGTGTGTCCGCTCACACAGGTTCAACTGCGAGCTTTTTGGCCCCACTTGGATGTGCTCGATGCCCCGCAAGCTGTACCACGCCTCCATGGCCTCGTTCACAAACTCACCACCCTTGTCTGTGAGTACTTGCTTCACCGTGAACGTGATCACCTTCTGGATCATTCTGCCAGCTTGACGTTCAGCCCATAGCACATATTCCTTCAAGTAGTTGTTTACGACCTCACTCGACTTGTTCTTTAGCATGTGAACCGTGACAAATCGGGAGTATCCGTCCATGATCACCAGGACAGCTTCAAATCTGCTGCCATTCCCTTTACCTGGGAAAAGTAAATCTGCGTAAACCACTTGATTCGGCTCCTTGGTAGCTCTATCCAGTTTCTTACGGTGTAGTTTCTTCTTCTGCTTGCCCAAATGACATGCGTCACACGTGTCCTGCTGGCGCTGGGTCAACATCATGCCCTGCACGAGTCCCCGATCCGCCATAGTCTTGAGATACTGCGGACAGATGTGCCCCATGCGTTCGTGCCAGCGTTGCAGAGTTCCAACTCCTTCTGCCATCGTGTAATTGGCCAAAGGCCGGTCTTCTGGTCCCACAACGCCTCCGTTAGAAGGATGAATTGCTTGAAAACCCCACGTTGCTTCCTGCAGGTTGGTGTGGTGAAGCGCCAGTTGGCTTTCACGAATAAGAAAACTGATTGATGGGAAATGACCCGATCCAGCCCTGAGACTCATGGTCGACGACGGTGCGTCAGTGATTACGTCATCATCGGTGAG